>NC_133785.1:36218267-36367261 GCF_003597395.2 Chelonoidis abingdonii | reverse complement strand
ACTCTTTCCAATTTTTCCAAATCCTTCTTGTAGTGTGGGGCCCAAAACTGGATACTGCACTCCAGATGAGGCCTCACCAATGTCAAATAGAGGGGAGTGATCACATCTAAGCCTTTATAGCGTGTTAATGTTGTTGTGAGTGGCTTCAGGCTCCTGTATTGTATTAGCAGGTTTCAGTTCTGTCCTTCCCCGCACCCAACACAGGGCTGTTGTGAATATTGACCCTGCAGTTCAGCTGACCTGGAGGGGCAGGACAAGGCCATGTTCTAGACTCAGAACAGAGAGATGCTCCTTATGTCATGGGAATGCTGGTGCAGCATGGACACCACCAGAGCGCTCTCTGTGGTATACATGTGTTCACTAACTGATGGAGTTAATAATACCAGGCCATGAGTAGATGCATATGCCAAGCTGTCTGCTGCTGAGTTTCTATTCATGGCCTGTGTCCTGCAAAATTGTTTCCATTTTGAGTGAGCTGGTTGTGGAGATTTTGCCAGAGGCAAAAAACAAAAGAGCACTTCACTCTTTGCCCTTTCCTTCTCTCTCTCCCTCCTTCACCAGCTCACACAGCCATTCTTGTCTGTGTGATAATTTACCCATTCTGTTTTAACCTGTTCACTTCCTTATTTTCAATTGGATCAGAGAGATCAACTAAACCCAGACTTTCTGTGACAGAGACTGTCACATGGCTTCCAGTGAGCCCCCAGAGCACCTGGGGCCAGGCTTAGCTCTCCAGAGTTAAGGGAAATGATCATATCTCAGGCAACTTTCTGAACTCTGCCACGTCGCTGCCCATGAGCAGCCAGCCTCAGAACATTTGCAGACAGAACAAAGACGTATGCAGCTTTGCTGAGGCGCTCCCAGGCCTGGCGCACTGCTGAGCTGAGGTCTCACTTGGAATCAAGCTGATCTTGAGTAAATGCAAGGTTCATGTTGGATGTTTTGCACCCCTCTAGATTTAACCTCTCTGGTTTAATAATGGGCATGATGGCGATAATCTTACAGTGAGCGCCTTTCAAACCAACTACACGGGGAGATCCATTCATGAGGGTGGTCTGCGCAGTAGGCATGTTTTCAAGCTGTATTTCAGATTCGAGAAGAACACTTTGTCCTGAGAGGTGTTCTTCTGTAGAGAGCTAAAGGAACGTCAGGGAGTGATGAGACTCTTCTCACAAAGATCTAGGGTGCTGGAAAAGGAGTCAGTGAGTTAGACCCATTGTGTACACTGTGAGGGAGAGCGCTTGGGCCTGCCGTTTGAAATCCTTAACCCTTCTTTGAAAATAGAAATCCTCAAAATAATAGTGGCATCTGCTTGTTTGGCTTTGTACTTGGGGTTTGCTTTAGGGTGTATATGTGTTTACAATCATATCTTTTTCCGCACATATAACATCTGTTGACATCAATGGGATATCCATTGATGGCAGCACATTGTCCTTGAGAAGCAATGAACTTGGCTATCAGTTTGAACAAGAAGAGTGTTCTGTTACTCCCTCACTGCCCTTGGACACTTGAAATAACTTCATTGACTGTTCCCAGTCTGGTTTCAGACAGTCAGGGCAGTTTCATGCATCTCATGTTATTCAGCCTTAGGGTGGAATTCAGCTGATCATAATCATCTGCTAGATAACCGCTCTAATTATAGTGGTATAGTTAAGGTTGCATCACGACATCTGTTTAAGGTCAACCTTTATCAGTCCTCTAATAAAATCAACATTCTTAGTTGGAGTTCTTTGAAATTTGGTGTTCCTCTGGAGGGCTCCGGGTAGGGCTAGTGACCCAAATTTGGAGTCATTTGACTGAAGGGTTTGGAAATATAACCATTTTAAAAAAAGTTTCTAGTTGTCTTCCCCTTCCCCATTGAGCTAGAGTTCAAACTACCGATGAGCTGTGGGACAAGCTAGTCTGAATCTGAGTTCTACCCAGGGTAGTTCCTGGCACTCACTAAATCTTTGGGGACCCAAAGTGAAAACTACATTTAATAAAATGTACCTTTTTACACTGTGTATTTGCCAATACAGAAAAATGGCAAGAGGGTTTCCATTCCCGCCATTTTATATGCTTTAAACTAAAGCTTGACTCTTAAGTGCTCTAAAATCTGAATGGTTAATCAGATTGCTTTGAAATTTGGAGTATGTCGTGGAGGTGTGGGATAGTGTTTGTGATCCAAAGATGGGTCATTTCACCCAGGGTTTTCTGAGTTAGAGTCCCCCATCCCACCACGTTTACTTTTGCTGCCTGAGCCTGTCTACCCTAAAAGGCTGCCACCTGTGCCATTGTAGCACGTCAGTGTAGACGCTCACTGCAAGCAATGAGAAGGGTTCTCCCGTCGCTGTCATTAATCCACCTCCCCCAAGAGGGGGTAGCTAGGTTGACAGAAGAATTATTTTGGTAAACTAGTGCTGTCTCACTGGCAGGAGTTAGATCTGTATTTCTGTGTCTCTCAGGGGTGTGGATTTTTCACACCCCTGAGCAGCATAGCTAGGTTGATCTAATTTTCTAGTGTAGACCAGCCATGATACTGTTAAAAGAGAGGTACAAATGACTGGATGACTCACAGACTTCTTGATTGTTGTAAACTCACCTTCCTGTTAACATCTAAGGGTTGTTCTTTGCCGGAAACATCCATCAACATAGTTGCACCCAAAATCTACACCCTTTAGTGACATAGTTGTGCCAGCGTAATCGCTGGTGTAGACAGCACTAGACTGATGGAAGAATTCTTCTGTTGATCTAGCCGCCACCTCTTGGGGAGGGGGATTAACTTTGGCAGTGGGAGAACCCCTCCTGTCCCTGTAGCGAGGCTACACTCAAGTGCTGTGCTGCTGTAACACCTTAAGTGTAGACATAACCTATGGGCAAATTAGTCATAAATCCCACCTGACAAGACAAAAGGTGCTTTGAACTGAGTAACTTGAGGTTGCTACAATTCATGAGTTATGAGCGGCAATTTTAGTTTCTTTGGGTAGGGGGAATATAATCAAAGTATTTTTGGGGGGGAAACTAGTCATGTGAATGCTTCCTGGGAAGAGAGGAGTAATACAAGGTGGGGGAAGATAGAGAGAGGGATGTGGGCTGTATGAGGGCTAAGGACCAGACACCTGCTACTGGAGGCTTCAGGGTCCTGCCAGACCCATCCCAGGAAAGGAGCAGTGAAGCTAAGTCCTTGAAGTGCCCTAGAGAGACAGTGCAGGAAGCAGCCAATCTAGGGGATTGGAGAGGCTGCAAGGGGATAACCAATCAGAGGGTTGCAGGTTAATATAAAAGGAATCATAGAATATCAGGGTCGGAAGGGACCTCAGGAGGTGTCTAGTCCAACCTTCTGCTCAAAGCAGGACCAACCCCAACTAAATCATCCCAGCCTGGGGGTTGTCAAGCCGGGCCTTAAAAAAGGGAGCTGCAGTGCAGACCAGACTCACTACCTTGCTGAAGTTAAAGGAGTGCAGTTGGTGCTCCTGGCTGGCCATGCAGCACCATGGACAGCTCAGTGCTGACAAGTTCCAGGGGTGTGGGGGAGAGCTCCTGGCTAGCTTCTGGGCCTAAACACAGAAAAGCCCTACGGTAATGGTGGGGCTGCAGGGACGTGGCCCACGGAACTGACAGGACTTTAGTTAAAGGGACATGGCAGCATGTACTGCTATTGTTAGGGTCCCTGGGCTGGGACCCAGAGTCGTGAGCAGGCCTGGGTACCCCCATAAGCCACTGGGGAAGTGACCTACAATTGAACAGTGATAAACCTACAAAAGGGAATCTGAAATGTTAGGAGGCCCAGCTGGAGCCGGAAGAGACCAGAACTGGCAAAGAGTTTCTAGGGAGGAAGCACTGGGGGCACAGCCCCTTACCTCATGGCAACCTACCAGGGCAAAGAGCACTTAAAGAGGTTGTTGGACTAATACCCCGAAAGGGGTCTGTTTTGAATTACGTTCCGTACAGACTGTGAGTGACTCGGCAGGAAGGCTCAGTCCCTGGAAACTGCCAGAATGGGTCACAATAAGCAGAGAGAAGTGCAGACACACCCGACCAGAAGGGGGCACTCACGAGAGGTGGGGGGCCACACCATTACAGACTACAGTGAGGTGAGGAAGGTAGTTGGGATGGGTGATAAGGGAGAGTTTGGGTGCTCAGATGAGGGAGGTGCAGAGTATCCCACAACCCCAATTTCCCGGCACCCCCCTGAAGTCCTTGTGGGAGGGGGAATTAGACATGTGAATGCTTCCTGGGAGGGGAGGGATAATTAGAGGGTGGCAAAATGGCAAAACACTCCATGAATGCACAGTTAAGATTGCTTTGGTGGTATGTCATCCTCCTGTAGAATAAAACAAAACTTCTGAAAACCAGGAAATGAAAGTTAAGATTGCACAGGCAGCCTTAACTCTGTCCTCTTTCAGCAATGTCCCAGCACACCCTGTTAATACACATTCCTTTACTTAGGCATCCTTGCAGCTATCGTAAGACTCATGAAAGCATTGCCAGAGTTGGCAACTGGGCAGTCACTAAAGGGTGAGTGTCACTTGGCAAATTCTGACTGGTAACACAGTGTAAATTTCTAACCATGACAGTCATTAACTGTAGGAACAATTGACCAAAGATTGGGGTAGATTTTCCATCACTGACCATCACTGGTTTTAAATCGAGGCTGGATGCTTTTCTATAAGTTCTAGGAATTTGGGGACGTTTTCTGGCCTGTGTGATACGGGAGTCACACTAGATGGTCACAACAGTCCCTTCTCACCTTGAAATCTATGAATCTTGGCAGGTATGTCAGGGCTGTTTGGAAGCCTAATTGTTTTAATGATTGTAGAGCATTTTGAGATCCTCAGATAAAAGGGGCTGTATGTACAGTACCATTTTATTAACACAAAGCTGTTTACACTGAGGTCATCTACTGCATTTTAATCTGGTTCTAGATTCCTTGACCCTATATGTGTAATTTACGTACATTGTCGTAAGCTTCCTTGATAAATGGAAAAAATGTCAAATGATAAATTTCTCGATAAATGGGGAAAAAATGGAAAAAAAGCAAACAACACCAAGCCACTAAGCTCTCTGACTCAGTAATGCTAACAGCTAAAAGGAAGATATTAGTGGCTTCTAATATGCACTGCCATGGTGGTCTGACAGGACAATATTGAGGTTGAATTCCTCTCACTCACCCAGAAACATCTTTGCTGAAGTATAATTTAAGGTTGCCAATAAGCAATAATTAGATCATAAATAATGCACTGTGACTGAAGGACAGTGGCCTTTCCTGTAATCATAATTTTTAGTCCATTGGGACTCTGGGAGTGTTTTTCTTTCTTTCACCCATGCGATGACTTATAGCTATCAGAGATTAGCAGTGTTGCATTTTCTAGTTAATGTAACACTGCCCATCATTTCTGCTCTGTACATTTGCTGGTGTAAAATTTTAACAAAACTACAAGATAATGCTGGGCAAGATGAAAAGAAGCTAATGGAAAGAACAAAGAAAAACAGATAATGAAGTGATTCCAGCACCCATTAGGTTTCATTCCCTGGGGACATTATCTGGCTGCAAATGCCTACCAGACTTTCCAAAAGCGCAGCTGTATAGCACTAAAGAAACCCACACCACTGCTGTATTCCCAAAACTTGGTAGAGCGGCTGTGCCCTCAACCCATTTCTGCCACACAGATCAGATGCCCAAATTGGGAACTACCTGCATAACTCTCTATCTTCAAGTGCAGATGCCAGTTTGTGCACAAAAATGAGAGATTTGATGGATGGAACTGGCATACACTCATTCCTGCAGGTGCAACTGCTGCAACCATGTTTTGGAAACATGGCTCTAGATATGGGAAGAAGCTGATAGGTCATGTAGTGAGTCCAACTCCACTCTGCACTATTTAGCACTCTCCTTCCTGGAGATTAACGAGTGCCTTAGTTAGCCTATTTTTGTTGTTCCCAGTAATGGAGCTTCCAGAATTGTTCTTGGTAGATGTAGTCACATTCTTAAGATAATAACAAGAAAATATTTTATTCCATTCTCCATTGCCAGATAAGGTTTGTGAGCAATTTGATACCATTACTCCTCATCCTTTCTTGTGGCTTCCTGACCAGTGCTTTATGCCTCTCCAGCGTTTACAACTTTCAGTTCTTCTTCGAGTGATTGCTCATATCCATTCCAGTAGGTGTACGCGCCGCGCATGCACGTTAGTCGGAAGACTTTTACCCTAGCAACTGCAGCGGGCCGGCAGGTCGCCCCCTAGAGTGGCGCCGCCATAGCGGGTAATATATACCCCTGCCGGCCGGCCGCTCCTCAGTTCCTTCTTACTGCCGCTGTCGCGTTCGTTGCGAACTGTCGGAGCGCGGCTAGCTGTCCTCCACTGTCCTAGCTTCTCCTTTTATTCGTTCTTGCTTCTCGTTCTAGTTTCTAGTTTTTAATTATATTCACTTAGTTTGTATAGTTGTAGTTATAGTTCTAGTGTATATAGTTAGTGGGTTAGTCGGGGCGTAGCTCTCTGCGCCCGGCGCCGGGCTATGCCTGGTTGCCTTTGCTCGGCCTGTAAGAAGCCGATGCCCACCAGCGATCCCCACGACGCCTGCTTGAAGTGCCTGGGGGAATCACATATCTCCGAGAAGTGCCGCATTTGCAAAGCCTTCAGACCGAGGACCAAGAAGGAGCGAGACCAGCGCCTCAAGACGCTCCTGATGGAAGCGGCGCTTAATCCTTCGTCCTCGGCACCGAGTGCCGCTTTGGCTCCGGCACCGGACCACTCCGGCGCCGCGAAGACGCCACGGCACCGACCTTCTCCAGCACCGGTTCAGGGGAAGAGACTGTCTACCTCCTCTACCCCAGCTAAGCTGCCTCGAAAAGAGCACCTGGCGCCGACGCTGGCCGGGTTGGCCGTGCCAGGGACTTCGTCGACTCTGGGCCCGGCAGGTCCATTGAGTCCGATCCCTCTCAGCTCCCCGCCAAGATCTGGGGTTGAGCTGATGGTCCCGTCCACGCCTGAGACCTTCTCCTCTGCCAGGGACCTCATCGCTCTAACAGAGCCTGTGCTGCCCCAACCCCCGGCACCGCCGGTGCGGGTTCTGCAGTCTAAGGGCAAGCCCACGCCGATGCGAGCACCGTCCACAGACTCTCCAGCTCGGCACCAGTCACGATCTCGGCACCAATCTCGATCCCGAGGGAGGTCTCGCTCGCCACGCCGCTCGCAGTCCTGGCACCGCTCTCCACGACAGTACCGGTCATACTCGCGGCGCAGATCATCCTCGCGCCGGTCTCGATACTCCCGGCACCGTTCTGGCTCCAGCCACCGTTACCGGCACCGGGACTCGAGGAGTCATTCCCGTCATCGGTGATCCAGATCCCGGTCGACCTCCTGGCTCCGCGCTGGTGGCAGGTCCCGGTCTCGATCGCGGCACCGGTATGGATCACGGCACCAATCTCCGGCACAGAGGAGGTCTTCGCCGCCTGGAGTGCGGGACCCGTACCACTCCCGTTCGGCTCCCCCGTGGCCCTCTCGCCAGGGGTCAGTCTCTTCGCGGCCGGCAGTGTGTACTTAGACGCTGAAAGACCCGCTGCCCTCTTCTCTGAGACTCAGCAGGAGCATGGTCCTCAGCAGTGGGGCTTCTGGACCCCCTGGGCATATCACCAAGCCCAGGGCCCCCAGCAAATTCCTCCGTGGTCGTCGGTCTCAGCACAGGGCTCTGGAGGCTACTTCTTCACGCCCTCCTCCATCCCCTACGAAAGAGCAGTCATCTCATCCTCCAGATCCTGAGCACCCGCAAGAGTCAGACGCGGTGCTCCAGTCTGAGCCGCCACCAGACCCGCTCCTACCAGATCCTCCTCGCGTCTCCCCACAGATGAGCGGTGGCGGGGACACATCCCACCAGTCCCCCCACTGACCTCAGGGCGCACCAGGACCTCCTCAGGGCCGCGTGCGGCAAAATATGAAATCCAGAGCTGAGGAAGGTCTCCGAGATCGAGACCCGGTACGTGAGCAATCCTCATCGGCGGAATGCGCCCACACACTCGTGTCGCTCCTTCAATAAGGACCATCCAAAAGGCCCAATGGCCCAAACCAGCATCTGGGAGTCACCGGCTTCCATTCCCACCCGCTGCTCGGGGTGTCCGAAGCGTAAATACAATGGTCCCTTACGAAAGGGCTATGAGTACTTAATATGTCCACTTGCGCCCCCGTGTTCCTCGTCGTTACAAATCTGTGAAATGAGAGGAGCGCCACGGGCAAACAAGGCTTCTGGCCCCAAGTCTAAGGAGGCGAGTTGCGTAAGGACCCTGCTTGGCCACAATATAATTTCCGCAGGCGCCCTGAGTTGGCGGGTATCCAACCAGCAAGCTCTGCTCACGTCGTCTACACAAATACAACACATGGTTATTTGGCAGCTGATAAAATTTAAGGAGACTGCTCCCGCAAGGAAACGCTCATACAGGAGTTCGCGCTCCTCCTTGGACGAGAGGAAAAAGGTTCGCGCCGACATTCCACAGGGCCCGGCTTTGGACGCTGCAAGATACTCTGCCACCAAGGAACTCTGGCCCTCGGAGTACACTATGGCTGCCTGCATTTCGTGCTTCAGGCTCTGGCCTTCCTCCGGAACTCCAATATACCATCCAGGATCTTCATTTGAGGGCCAGGGCCTAGTTTTCAGACAAGACTGAACCCTGCCGGTCAAAAGCTCAAAGACAAATAGGGTCATTATGCGCGCACCTGGGATGCAATACGCCGTCAACCCAGCGTAAGACCATTCAGGCCTCAAACAGCAACACAGGCCTTACCCCAGCCAGGCAAAGGCAAGAACTTTGCCAGGCGGGCGAAACAGAATGGCAGGACGCAGAAATCGGGTAACCAGGAGGGGCAGCAACGTCCCTCCAACCTTCCTCTGGGCCCGAAGCCCTCGTTTTGAAGGTGCACCTGAGGGCGCTGTAAACCAGTACCTCCCCCGGATCCATCTCCTCCTTCTCAACCGTCTTTCATCTTTCCTCCTGCGTGGTACCAGCTTACTTCAGACGCGCTGGATCCTCCGCGCAATTGCGGCTTGGATACGCCTACAGTTTGCTTCGTACACCGTACTCCCACCACCCTTCCTCAAATCCCTCTCAGGAACGCCTCTCACCGAGCAGATCCTCTCGCAGGAGGTACGAATGCTCTCGACAAAGGGCCATAGAGGAGGTTCCAGAGAATGAGAAGCAGGGGGTTTTAACTCCCGTTACTTTCCCGATCCAGGCCCAAGGAGGTCTCATGCAGACCCATCCCGACCGTACTACGAGGAAACTCAACAAATACCTGTCAAGTGAAGTCCGTATGGTGTCCTTGGGGACCATTATTATCCCTGATCACCGGGAGACTGGTAACGCCGCCCTCAGACATCAGGACGGCTTATTTCCATATAGCCATCTTCCCAGCCCATTGAAGGTTCCCTTCCTTCGTTGTCAGCGGCCGGCAAATTAATCAATTCACGGTCCTCGGTTCGGCCTCTCAACGGCCCCACAAGTATTTACATATGATGGCGTAGTCCGTCCGCCGTTCCTTCGTCGCAGTCACATGCATGTGTTCCCCTACCTCAGACGACTGGCTTATTCCGGACCCTCAGAGAGCGAGGCCTCGCGCACGTCCGCAATGGTCAGCCGCCTTTTCACGAGCCTAGGCCTAATGGCTCAACCCGAAAGTCCACTCTAACCTACTCCAGAGGATAGAGTTTATTGGAGTCGTATCATAACCTCCACATGGCCCCGGGCCGTTCCTCCTTGTCGCGGTTTCCAGGCTTTGAACAGCGCATCATCCCAGGATGCAGGCAGCACCTCTAAACCTCCATAACGTCTTGCCTACACTCTTGGACCACCAATGGCGCCTGCACATATCGCAACGGCGCATGCTGCGCTCCGCCTAACGGCCCCTCCAGTCCTGGGCTCATCCCTCAGCTCCGTCCGGCCAAGGCGCCCGTTAGATACAGTAGCAACATCCTCAGGACGTCCTCCACTCCCTCCAGTGGTGGACTGGATTGGTCCGTCGTATGTGCAGGCTTCTGTTTCCATCCGCCTCAGCCTCGTGTCCCTAGACAACTGGACAGCCTCGACTTGGGATGGAGCTCACCTAGGTGCCCTGCGGACCCAGGGCTGCTGGTCTCCATCCCGAACTCCGCCCTACATATCAACATGCGAGAATTGAGGGCGTGCACCGCTGGCTTGTCCAGGCGTTCCATCAGCAGATCCAAGGTCCGCTGTATTTCAGTTTTCACCGACACACAACGAACGGTATATCTATGTAAACAAGCAGGGCAGTACGAAGTCTGCCTCTCTTGTCAGGAGGCCATGACGTTGTGGGATCTTTTTTGCATAGCCCCACTCGTTCACCTAGTTGCTTCCATTTCCACCGGTGTTCGGAAATACGCTGGCGGATGCGGCTCAAGCCGGTCTTTTGCTCCCATGAGTGGTCCCTTTCGCCGGACATCACCCTGGCGCTCTCGGAGGTGGGGCATCCCCATATTGGACCTCTTCGCATCCCGCAGAACAGAAAGTGCCCGATGTTCCTTGCCTCTTTCCAAGGTCACGAACCAGGCTCGGTTTGCAGACGCCTTTCTGATTCCCCTGGGCGACGCACCTCTTCTAATGCGTTCTCATCCGTTTCCGTTGATATCACAAGGTCCTTCTGAAGGTGCGCAGGGAAAGGGCCCGCTGATTCTGATCGCTCACGTGCGTGGCCACCGGCAGCATGGTTCTCTCTCCTGCTGGACCTGTCGTAGTCGACACCTGTCCCCTGCCTCTTCACCTGGAACCTATCACAACAGGAACCCGGCTTTGTCACCCGGACCTCCGTCTCGCTCCTCTGCAAGCCCTGGCTCCTGCGTGGCTGACTAGGTCCGAGATGGCACTGCTCTTCACCAAGTGAGGCAGGTGCTTCTGGAAAGTAGGAAACCGTCTACAGAGGATGACCGTACTCAGCCAAATGGAAACGCATTTACGTGCTGGTGCGCGAGAGAGGCGCTGCCACCCCACCCGATGTTCATCCCAATCCGTACCTCCGATTACCTTTGGTCACTCAAGCAAGCAAGACCTGGCGGTGTCCTCTCTCCGGTTCACTTAGCCCTGTCTCACCTTCCACCCCGGGAAGCAAGGCCACTCTGCTTCTTCACACCCCAATGGTGGCTAGATTCCTTACAGGTGCTCGGAGCCGTCCTCTACCATCAGAGCTCCATGTCCGCCACAGAACATAGCCCCACTCTTGGGATGCTGAACCTGGCGTTGTCCAGTCTTATGTCCGCCCCTGTTTGAATCAGCTGGCTACGTGTCCTCTTCCTCTACTTGTCCTGGAAGACGGGCATTCTGGGTGGCCGATCGACTGTCTGGCTAGCAGATGTGTTACAGGAGCTGCGCGCCCTCGTGGTAGAGCGCACCGCGACTTTCTGCTCCCAAAGTTGTCTCGGCCTTTCATGTCAACCAGGACAATATTCTACCCGTATTTCCCGAACCTCATTCATCTCATAGGCCGGGAGCAAGGCAGATTGCACTCCTTAAGACGTGCCGTAGGGCGCTCGCCTTTTATAAGAATGGACCAAGCAGTTCCGCAATCTCCCAGCTTTTTGTCGCCATAGCTGACCGGGTTAAGGGGTTTGCCTGTCTCCTCGCCAGAGGATCTTCCTCGTAGGGTGACATCACTGCATACGGGCCTGTTACGACCTGGCCGGTCTCCCGTCGGGCAATGTGACCGCGCACTCTACTATGGGCCCAAGCATCATCGACGGCGTTCTTGCATGAGTAACCGCGTCCATGGAAAATCTGCAGGGGCAGCGACACTGGTCCTCCCGTGCATACCTTCGCTTCCCCATTATCCTCTGGTCCAACAGTCCAGGGATGATGCAGCCCTCGAGCTCTGCGTGTTACAAGACGCTTGGCGACCTTCTCACTCCCAACCACCAACCCCATAGGTAATGGCTTGGGAATCACCTACTGAAATGGATATGAAGCAATCATCGAAGAAAAACACGGTTACTACACCTTTGTAACTGTTGTTCTTTCCGTGATGTGTGTGCTAGCACATCCATTCCACACCCGCCCCGCTCCCCCACTGTGAATAGCCGGCAAAAGAAAGGCTGAGGGAGCGTGCGCGAGGCCGGCAAGGGGTATATATTACCCGCTATGGCGGCACTACTCTAGGGGGTGACCTGCCAGCCCGCTGGAGTTGCTAGGGTAAAAGTCTTCCGATGAACGTGCATGCGTGGCGCGTACACCTACTGGAATGGATATGAGCAACACATCTCGAAGAACAACAGTTACAAAGGTGAGTAACTGTGTTATATTTACAGACTGCTGTCACATCCAGCTACCCTGCAAGGGTTTTGGATTTATGCAAGAAAGGACTTGGATATATTTGATTTTCATTCAGCCCTTAGCATTGTGCTAGCCATCCACAATCATCATCCTTTACCCTTCTATCGTACTTTTCATTCCAAAGCACCAATGGAGTTTCACAAGCTGTGGATTCAATTCTGCCATAATATGAGATCCCTACAAACACCCTAGAAGGCGAAAACACTACGCACTAGAAGTAACTTGGATTGCATGCAGCATGGGTCTGTATCTTGCTTTACGTTGCGATCTATAGATAAAAAGCAGTCCTTTTATTTATTTTTTAAAGGGGAGTTGGGGAGAGACAGAGAGAGATCTCCATTTGCAGTTCTGGCTTCAGGAGGTTTGTTACTGTCTGTGAGTGGCCTAGGAGACTTTGCATGTGGTGCATGGGAGGCTAATATTTCATGCCAAGGCTGATGTATATACAGAAGGATGATGCTACCCATTCAGAGGGCTTTTACCTTTGGCTGCCTACTTGAACAGTTTAAAGTAGTGAATGTGCATGTAAAATACAACAACAGAAGGTGGGAAATAACTGCAAATGGACAAATATTGCTACTTGGGGATTGCACTAAAACACCACCCCTAAAATAGCCCCATTGCAGCAGATTTGGTGGGATAAAAGGTGCAATATTTCAGACTTAGCTCTAACACAGATTCCAGCAATGTAAATTTATTTTTTTCTTTTGCGTCACTGGTCTAGCACTAGCACTTGGAAAAGTTTTCAGCTTACAGAATAATTTTACTGCTCCACCAGAGCATTCCTACTCCTGGTGTGCATCAAGACCTCAGGTATTCAGCCGCTAACTGTGCAAATCGCCAACGTTTAACTCTTGCTTTCATCTTTTTAAAAGAACAGTACACGAGGATGTGCTTGTAATGATTGCATGGGAAGAGCTGTAACTTCTACCGTGCTTCATGTCCTGGGGGAAAAAATACTTCATTCCTTGAACACTTGAATTCCAACACATTGTGGAATATCCCAGCATAGTTACCAAATGGAATCACTGTATATATGGTAGTTATCTCATGTACTCATAAATGTATCTGCAATGGGTGTCGATAGATTTGGGTTTTCTGGAAGACTGTGTCTTGATGTCTGGGTAGAAAGCCACTAATGCGGGAAAGGGAAGGAAATGGAGCACAGAAAATCTTGTAGCTTGTACAAGTCTTCAGGTAACCTGAGCATTTTATATATGCTATGGAGAGGACTAAAACAGCTTATTGTTTTATACATATTGTGTAATTTAACTAGGTTTGTTTTATGGCAACCTTTAATTTCACTAAGACCAAGAAGCTGTTCTTAGGATGTGTTCTAAGTGTGCCTTTATTGTCTGCATATTAACTCTTCTGTGTATACTGCCACCTTAGCATTAGCATTCAATTTTATGGCTGGCCCATCAAATACAGAATGATGAAATATATCTCATTAGCTTACATTACATTTTGAACTTAATAGGAAAAGCAGTACAGAGAGTTCTGTCTGGCCATCTGAAGGAACAATATTCTTTACCTCAAAGACTGCGTATCTAATCTTCTAGTGTACAGCTGGGTTTTATTCTATTAAAATATAATGAGACAGGACTAGTATATCATTCTGTGGGGGAGCTAAATGGGTTTTTTAGAATAATCAACGAAAGATGATTAGGAAAGATGATTTTCTTCAAAGGAAAAGAGAAAATTCTCTCCTTGGGATTAAAGTATAGTAAAGCTAAATTATTGTAACATCTTTCCTCACTTAGACCATCCCCAACTTCAGTCTCATAATCCTTCCATTAAGAACTGAATTAAATATTTTTTTCATTTTAAAATGTGCAGCACTAATGGCTGCAGTAAGGGGCAGCACATCGTTAGCTCAGAGATAGTATTGTAGTTCCATGCACTGGGGGTGCATTAAGATCACAAAATGGTCTCTCGCCTCAGTGAGGATGTAATTTGCACCAGTCCTAAGACATCTGTGCTGACTTAGTAGTGCTGGCCTGTGTGTTGAGGGAGGGAGGGGTTAAGGCTTTACTATATGGGAAGGAGAGAAATAGCCTTGCAGAAATTATAGTGTCCCCTATACTGCTGCCTGCAATACAGATATCCTGCATGGATGAATAAGTGGGCACTTTTCTCTCCTCTCTGGGCATGAAAACATGGCTCACTGTTTTGACATAAGGGGCCTTTGACAATGACCATCAGCAGGGTTTGCAACTGGCAAGTTCTCCCAGCCTTCTGCGGTATCTAGAAGGAAGGGCCTCTGCCCTGTTGCACAGCTCCACTGCCCCTTAGAGGCCATGGCTTCTTTAGCTAGGTCCCCCAGCTAGGGAGAGGACTAAGGACGTGACTACATGGTCACTTGAAGCTAGGGTGTGAGTCCCAGCCCACATAGACATGCTTGTGCTAGCTCGCTAAAAATAGTATAGCCACAGTAGTAGAGACAGCAACGAGCCATGGCACGAGGTAGCCACTCCAAGTATGTATCTATGGGATCCAGGCCGGCTTCTACCTGCCATGGTTAGTCTTGGTGAGCTACCTCAGCTGCACTTCTTTATTTAGTGCGAGTATGGCCATGCGAGCAGGGAATCCCACCCCTAGCTCCAAGGGTAGATGTAACCTAGTTAGTACAGCACCAAGCTGTTTTGAATTCAGTAGGCTGGCAGGGTTTTGCTGCCCTGCTAGGATCCTTGTTGTCCACAGAGCCCCCTCATAGGTGGGGAACCTCGGTTGGGCCCTAGGCAGAGAGGGAAGAACATGCAATGGAGTCGGCTCTTGGAGCACAAAAGGAGTTGAGTTGGGGAGATGTTCCCCTAGAGTAGCGCCCACACCAAGCCAACAGGTATAGGAGACAATCGAGCCCAGTATGGACCTTTTTATAAGTTCTTGAGCATCTCCTTTGAGATTCTGAGTGCACTCACTTCCCAATGACCTGGGACTGGGATTTTATGGGAGTTGAGGACACTCAGGATCTGGCCCCATATCATTATCTTGGAGTTACGTACTCGAGTCTCATTTTTCTTAAATCCACTTTAACACGCCCTGGCAGTGTAAAGGGCCTCAGCATGTGTGAATTGTAACTTGTTAGTGTGAGAATCGGAATCTGTTTAAATGTACCCTGATGAAACATGACCTTGCTTATCCCACCCTGGGTTAGTATGTGAGAACAACTTACTGAGAGTCCTGGGTCTACAGGAGACTGGGTTACTCTACAGAAAGCGCTTCTCTTCTAAAGCTATTGGCCAAGATTCTCAAAAATGACTGATTTCTCGTGCCTCCATTTCTGGATGCTTGGTTTTTTCATGCTTGGGTGTCTCACTTTTGGAAAGTCTTGGTCTTTTATTTTAAACCTAACCTAACACACGTTCTAGAGTGGTTTACTATAGTGGTTTTAAAGCAGTTCCCGCAATAGAATGATCATAGAAGTATAAGAATTGCTAGATGGGATCAGCTAACTGGAAAATCTAGTCCAGTATTCTCTCTCTAACAATGGGCAGCCCCAGCAGTTTCAGAGGAGGGTCCTTGAAACTCTGAAATGGGTCATTATAAAATAATGAAATAAAACAATTGTTTTAGATTTGTGAAGCCCCTGATATTGAAAATTCCCATTAATTGAGAGTTACTCAGATCAATGCTGTAACCAAAACAATTTTTGTCCATAATGTTGCTGTTTGTTTAAAGATGGCATGCTAAATCCAGGTGTTTAGTCGACAATTGCTGTAACTCTTTATTTCCCATTAGGATAAAAATTATCTCAGCAATCTATGTGGATAACAGGGAGGAAGAAAATTCTTACCAATCATCCCCTTCCTAGCACTGAACAAATGTGATCGTGTTAGCTAGCTCTAATTTATCAACCAGTCAAGTTTATATAATTAGGAATCCCAAAGTCAATAATCTGATCATCTGCCCTGCTTGTGGGATAAGTGATTCCAGGAAGCGCACATCTCAGACTGGCATGGGAAAAGTACCAGCATTTAAAAAAAGGAACAGGCAGAGATTTAGATCAGAAGGCGCTCCTTAATCTATCAACAGGGACATTTTGGGATGTCAGTTCTGCTTTAAATGTTTCACCATATATTTGTTCAGTGCTTTTGAATCTTCACATTACTATCTTCAGTTGAATTGTCTTTATATTTACTTTAAACAAATCATAACATAATCAAGATACACTGTGTTATACTGTGTCCTCTGAAAGCCGTACGGTAGAGCTAAGTGTTTCCAATGTACAAAGGGCAACTTTTTGAGCCATATACTCTTCTGCCTTATTCTCATGTAGCTCTATTGGAAGGTGTTAAGCAGTATAAAATTTGCCAAACATTTTGCAATCTCTTTATTATAGAGAATTGGGTAAAAGAAATATTTGATCATCATGCTAGAAAGTGTGTTTGTTGTAAAACACTTTAAATTGATAAAAATCGCTAATTAAAAAGTGCAAATATTTAGTATGTTGCTATTAAAAATTGCCTGTGGCCCCTCTTGCTTTTCAGTTTTAAGAAAAGAGGAATCGCGTTGGAAGGTGTTTCGTTCAATTTTAGCTCCTTTAGCACAAAGTCAAAGTTTTAAAGGCCAGTCTTGTTATGGTGAAAGTGGTGCCAAAGTTGTACCAGCGTGATCAGAGCGTGTGTGTGTGGGGGGGGAACAGCACTTGATGGTTCTCATGACTGTTACTGTGTTGCTTGTAATCTCTGTTTTTCATTTAATTTCAAACTCTGAAGAAGTAAGTACCTCTCGGCATAGCTTGATGTAGACCTCATCGAGTTCAGATTAGAGTTCTCAGGCAGTGGTCTATGACCCCCTGATATTAGCAGAGCTCCTCCTAGTAGCAATCCACAGCCTGAAACATTTTGAGAGGCAGGCTGTGATCGACTGAAGCGTTGGGAAAGAAGGGTGGCCTAGGAACATGCTGTCTAATGAAGAAGGCACTGAATGAAGATGCCAGGGAACCATTCCTCTAGTCTAGATGAAGCTAAACAACCTTAAGGTCAAATATGAGAGTTTTAGCTTTCCTGGAATAGCAGGAAGGCAAGATTAGCAGATAAAGCTGGAATCTTACCTTTCCTCTTGGGAGGAATTTGGGCGTATGCAGAGGCCTGCTTTCCTCTTCACATTTAATGTGGGCAGGGCTCCATCACTAGATGTTGTACCTCACACAACTGATAAGACTGGTCAAAGTTAGAGCTATCACATAGACTCTTGCGTAACATAAACATATGTGTGCAAAAAGCCAGTGGTTTATATAAATGTTTCATCAATTTTTAAATGGCAGTTAGCTTCATAATAGGATGTTTTAGCTGCCACGTGCTCTACATAAGCCTTTTAACTTGAGACACATCAGACATTTTTACATCTTCTAATGGCCAATGGAAAAAAAGCCCATATAATTCAGCAGACCTCAAAGAAAATTGATTTGAAGCAGGGTAATATATCACAGCAACTGTGAGGGTTGTGGGGGGTCACATGATAGGGAAATGCTAACTTTCTGACTTACTGCTAGGACGTCAGACCTAAATTTTCAGTATCTGCCCTCTCTTGCTGTGAATCAAATATTTGAAATTCTGAACTTTCAGAAAGTTTAACTGATTTGCAGCTACAAATGTTTGTGTCCCCGAATCAGACTGATCGCCAGCTGATATCTGTCATTGCACTGGCAAATAATATTTCTCAGTATGATGTAAACTTGAGTGCAGTGGATTGCAGAAGCAAAATTAGAGCCTGGATTGTCCTCCTGCTGAAGATATGGTCTGATCTCAAAATAGAAGAAAACTCTAAGTGCTTCCAATTGATCCAAATAAATCAGCTGTTACACCCTGGCATCTCCTATGCTTGTCCTAATACGACTGTGAGACTGTGGTCTGTTGTGTGGCTTTTCCCCCTCAGCAGTTAGTAACAAATGGATCTTCAAAAGATGGAGTAAAATGAGTTCTGGAAGTGTATTTTGCTTTACAGACTATTCACTAGGCACCAGATATTTATTCCTTTTACCTAGTGTCATAACATAAGATAGTACCTGGAGATTTTTACAGTGGGGTTTACACAGGTGAAGGCCTCAGATTGTGGAGGGAGTGAGGGGGTGACAAACAAAGGAAAGGGGAGGCTCATAAAAGCATGTTCTAACCACCACCTCGCTGAGTGTCAAAAATGTGCTGCCTTTGCATTCTAGCGGCTCGTTCACACACAGCAATTGGGGAGGAGGTGGAGAGCTGCCAGAAATGGGTGGAGCCTCATCTCCCCAATGCATCAACCACTGGACAGAGTGGGCACAAGCTGAGCAGTAAGCCACCCCTTTGTACTCAGTGATTGCCTATTGTCCGACCCTCTGAGTCACTGTTCCTCCTGGAGCAGTACTGCTCCCCCATCGCTTCTTGCTCAGGGTTGGGCCTAAGGACACAGCCTAGTCCGTAGTGGCTCAGAGCAGCTATGTGGTCAGAAGAAGTTTTATTTAATTTTAAAAGGAAATATGGTGTGGATTCATGGCACAGATGGGGATATCGGTAAGTGTGGATTTATGGGTAGGAAGTAAAGAGGAGCATAACGAAACGTGACTTTTACCAATAAACTTTTCAATTTCAGAGAGGTCAGGTTCAATCAAATTATTTTCCAGATGGAGTTTTTGTTAAATCTGGCCCATGAAGTTCCCATCGCGGGGTTTCCAGCTACAATTTACACAAATCTGCCTATAGTAAAATACAGGATCCTTGCAAAATTACAGCACAGGCAAAACCTGATGGGTAAATCGTGGTTTAATACATTATATACTCAACTGACAGCATAAAGCAATGAAAGCAAAAAGGGCACCTGGCCAAAGCAGCATTGCTTGAACAAAAAGAAAGCAATGCTTACAAGTTTGCCATGAAACCCAAGGGGAAATATCCATTGTTGACAGCCTCTGTTCTTCCCCTCTGCCATGTGACATGTGGAGCTTCTCCCAAAAGGTGCTGTTTGTGTATTTCCTGCTGCTGCCACCAGACCAGCTGTGCTTTTGTTAGCTTCTATCAGTTCAGTGTTAGCTATCGATGATCCTCCCACAGCAAGAGACAAAACAATCGGCAGTGCCAGGGCAAGCCCCAGCTTTTGCAGAGCCTTCTGTAAAGTCAGAAATGCAGAGCCCTTTCCAGCCGTCTTTTCACCTCTAGCCAGGAGCCCACATCCATATCCTTTCCCAGGTTTCTGAAAAGCCCAGAAGGCTGCTGGATGTGACATACAGGCATGGGATCTGGATGTAAACCATGGCTGGATAAGGAATTTAAAGAGGCTGCACAAATATAGGGGTAGCCTAGGCTGATTTGCCCACTGAAGAGAAGATGTCAAATCAGGAGAGGAGAGAGCATGGAGGAAGAGGAAAGTTACTGCTCCCTCCTGAGTAGTAGTAACTGTGGCTGTGGCAAATTCTTTGTGAAGAGACGGATAGTTTCATAGATCCCCAGGCCAGAAGGAACCATTGTGATCATTTAGTCTGCTATAGAACTTCCTCAAAATGATTCCTAGAGCAGATCCTTCAGAAAAATATCCAGTTGTGATTTAAAAAGGGTCAGCGACCTTGGTAAAGTGTTCCAATGGTTAATTACTCTCCCTGTTAAAAACATACACCTTATTTCCAGTCTGAATATGTCTAGCTTTAACTTCCAGCCATTGGATTGTGTTAGACCTTTAGAGCCCATTATTAAGTATTTGCTTCCCCTGTTATAGGCTGTCATCAAGTCTCCCCTGGATTAAAAGGGGCTCCTGGAGTTTCAGTGGCATAGGTGTATATTGTCTTATAAAGCTTTAGCAAAACAGAAGTACCTTCAATGTGTACATTTCTTTGAACACCGTGCCCCAAATACAGAGCAGCCCAGCTGCCAGGGAAATGGAGGAGATGCTACTGTGTATTTATAGCAGGGCTATCTCTTCCAGCAGGTGTTTAGCTCCCTCTTTATTTGTTATGGCCTATTAATCTGTGTGGCCCCCTGCATATCTGCAAAATAGTTGCATTTGCAACTCCATTAATTGGGCCAGAAAGCTGCTCAGCTCTATTATTTCCCATTCTCCTTAAATATATTGTATTCTGACTTTGCCTTTACAAATTAAAACAGAATGATTAATACCAATTTTCAGTGTGATTCTGTATGGAATTCAATTAGTTCCAAGTGCAGAATAACTCCTGTTTACAAAGGAAATGTTTGAGCCTCATTTACTATCAAGGCCTATTATTTGAGTAACGGTAGCAACATTTATAGTTTCGGGATAAATATTTAACAAGCTAATACACAGCAAATCTCAGCTTTTACCTGCTTAGGTTTTTAGCCAGCCTGACATTGAATAAACATTGTATTACTCCTTTCTGTTACTGTTGTTCGTTATTGAGAACATAGTGGCAGCTGGAGGCCAGTATCAGGGCTCCATTAGACTAGGTAGGGTGACCAGACAGCAAGTGTGAAAAATTGGGACAGGAGGTGGGGGGTAATAGCCTATATAAGAAAAAGGCCCCCAAATTGGGATTGTCCCTATAAAATTGGAACATCTGGTCACCCTATTTACAGGACTTTACCAAAAAAACCCTGTTCCTGCCCAAAAAGATTTATAATATTGCATCAAGAGATAAGAGGGGGTAAGAGAACTGCAGGGGCATGGCAAGGTAATGGCAGCATATGCTAATGTTGTACAGTAAACAGTAGTTGTTCATCACTAGCCTATCTGCTGTCAGCTGACAGGGTTCTGTAGGCATCACAGCAGAGGTAAATTTCTACAGACTCTGCGCATAAGGAAGTGAATTAATAATATTGTTTTAAAATTATCTTATCTACGGCATTTATATGGTCCCATTAGCTTAGTGTCTGAATGTCCCATAATCTTTCTAATGTATTTATCTTCACATCAGCCCTGTAAGGCAGGGTAATGCGTTATCCCCTTTTACAGTTGGAGAGCTAAGACAGACGAGCCAAGGGCCAGATTTTTAAATTCCAGCACCTGAAGATGTAGGTAGATGTTTAGTGGGATTTTCAAAAGTGCCTAGGCATCTAACTCCCACTGATTTCAAGCTTTCTAAGTAGGGCCTGTCTGTCCTTTGTGTCCTGTACTGGCAAGTACTTGATAATGCTGTGGGGAAAGGGAAGAACATAGTGTATGCTAGCACTGGGATACCTGTGAATGAGTGTTACGGGTTTCCCTCTGTGCACAGCCCATCGAAGTTAGGAGCCTGCTACAAGCCCAGCTAGGGAGCCCTGGCTCTTTAGCTCAAACTAGTGCAGCTCGTGGCTTTAGTTCTGGAGGCCCCTTGTTCAGTTCCTGTTGTGGTGGCCAAGATGGTGGCCATCACACTGGCATGAAGAGAATGTCTCATCCCCCTTCACTATTGGGACTCCATTCTAACAGCGGTCATTGCAAATTTACTGGAAGGCCACCTGCTGTAGCTGAGGAGTTTTATGTTTTGATTTGGCTTTAAATTCTTTCTCTGGATTTTAATTATCATTGCCCCTTATAGATTTTCCTTTCAGCTCCCACCCATCGCTGACTGAAATCCCACTAACATTTAAGTAGAAGTGTGTTGTATAGATGCTGCCATGTGGGGTGTCATGCCTTATTTATTATTTCTATTGGGATAGCGCCTAAAGACTACAATCAGGGCTCCATTCTACTGTGCAAATGAACAATACAAAGTCTCCGCCCCAGAGAGCTCTCACTTTAAGAGTGCTAAACCTTCACACTAGGTTTGTTGGGAGACTAGACCCATTATGCTGGGCTCAGGGCAAACTCATAACATGGGCCCCCATCCTACACAGATAGAACATAAGAACAGCCATGCTGGATCAGACCAACGGTTCATCTAGCCCAGTATCCTGTCTTCCAACAATGGCCAATGCCAGGTGCCCCAGAGGGAATGAACAGAATAGATAATCATCAAGTGATCCATCCCCTGTTGCCCATTTCCAGCTTCTGACAGTCAGAGGCTAGGGACACGCAGAGCATAGGGTTGTGTCCCTGACCATCTTGGCTAATAGCCATTGATAGACCTGTCCTCCATGAAAACATACTCCAATTATATAAATAACAAACTCAAATGGCCACAATTTGACCAGAATGTTTTTTCTCATGGGATGGGCTTGTGGCCCTGTGGCTAGCTGCCCCCTTTGGACCGGGCCCTGATAGTGTACCCATTCCTCCTCCTTTTCTATTTGGAGCCTGCAGTTAGGCAGTCTTCTGCTTTGTTCCTCTCCACTTGCTGTTCCTCTCATGTTGAGTGCTTCCTTCCCATACAATCTCAAGTGCCCGTACAAACGCTGTGGCCTGGCTTTGTTCTGGGTCACCCCCAGCAAATCATCTTGTGCCAGCAAAAAGCTTTTTCCGTTCCAAATGCTCAGGAACAGGCCAGGTAACCTGGCAACAGCTGGCAAAAATATACATGTATATTAAGGAAACCTGAAGACAGAGGAGAATAATGCATCTCCCAGTTTGGCTGTGATTGTGCCATGAAGTGGGGCGGTTGGTGGGGTGACGGTGTACAGCTGTTATTGACAGCACTTATTAGAGTCTTGTGCTTTGGATGGGATTACAGTATGCTCTAGTTTTCTGTTTCCTCCATCTTTAATGCAGCAGTTGTTCTTTCATTCTGCCTCAAATTTACTTTTCCTGTTGCTGCTCACATATGTCCTTTCAGTGCTTCAGGACAGGCTTTTTTTTACATGAAGTGTGTGCTATGCTTGTATTCCTCCTCCCTCACTGACCCGTCATTTATTTCATTGTTAATATGAACATGACATAATCTAGACAGCCAAATTCCACTCTCATTGACACTAGTGTAGCTCTGGAGTACAATATGCACACGTCTTTGGGAATTAAGATGAAGTTGAACCTGGATTTGAACCACCTTAATTTTTGCACATGTCTGGTTGGAT
The DNA here is from genome assembly GCF_003597395.2 of Chelonoidis abingdonii. Classification (NCBI taxonomy): domain Eukaryota; kingdom Metazoa; phylum Chordata; order Testudines; family Testudinidae; genus Chelonoidis; species Chelonoidis abingdonii. The sequence goes on along the minus strand of NC_133785.1, from coordinate 36,344,083 downwards.
GGTTCAATTTATTCTGTAACTTGCTTTGTTTTCCTTTGACTTTAACATTGATTTATTGCATCTGCTCATCTGTCTAAGATTACAATAATGATTCCAAAAACTGATGAACAGTGTTAGTCTTTTATTCAAAGTCATATGTGGCCTCATTAAAATCTAATGAAGAATAATAGGATAACATATTTTGCATGTTGTGTCAATATATCTACATGAAACATGTGTCTGCCTTTGTATCACTCCTTCGAAATCCCTATACTGGCTCCTTATAACATTTTGCAGTGATTTTACATTTAAAGATTTCAAATGGTCCATTGTATTTGGTCAATCTTCATTCTTTCTCCATATGTTCCTAGTCTAAACTAAGGTCTAAATTGCCTGGTTGTCATTTTTGGCACTGAGAGCAAGAGAAGCTTATAATTATGCCTCTTAATTATGGAATTCGAGTCCTATTACTATTCAGAATAACCAGTCTGTTTGTGTTAAAACCCAGCTCGAAGTAGTAACTGTTCTTGACCACTCTGCATTATTGATAATCTGAGGGAGTTACTTGGGTAGCGACCTCTGACTCAGTCAAGAAAACTGCTGTATAGATACATTTCTTCTTGTCACTGACGTAAAATTAAAATGTTATTTGTTTTTGACAGCTTTTTGCAATCTTTGCATTTGCAACATGTGGTGGTTATTCTGGAGGCCTGCGGCTCAGCGTGGACTGTGCAAACAAGTCAGAGAGCGACCTCAGCATTGACATAGCCTTTGCCTATCCTTTCAGGTAATCCATTTTGATTCTTGACTGTTCATATTCAGGGAATTCAGCTCACCTGGGGCCTGATCTGAATTCCACTGTCGACAGTGGGAAGACTCTCATTGAGACTTTCAAGTTGCAGTAGGGGAGGTTGAGGTTGGATGTTAGGAAAAACTTTTTCACTAGGAGGGTGGTGAAGCACTGGAATGGGTTACCTAGGGAGGTGGTGGAATCTCCTTCCTTAGAGGTTTTTAAGGCCCAGCTTGACAAAGCCATGGCTAGGATGATTCAGTTGTGTTGGTCCTGCTTTGAGCAGGGGATTGGACTAGATACCTCCTGAGGTCTCTTCCAACCCTAGTCTTCTATGATTCTACGATTACAATGGGCTTTGGATGGGGCACCTCTTTCAAAAAGTTTTGGACAATAAGGGTAGCATTTTCAGAAGCACCTAAGTGACATGGAAGCCTAAGTCCCATTTTCAAAAGCGTCTGAAGAGCCTGAGACTCACTGAAAAATCCATGGCGCTTAAAGCTCCAAAGGGCCAGATTTTCAAAGGTATTTAGGTGCCTAAATGCAATTTTCAAAAGCACTTGAACAGGTTATTCTAATGGAAGTTAGGTGCTTGGGTACTTCTGACAACCCCATTAGGCATCTAATGCATCTTTAGGCACCTAAAATCTGTCCCTAAATCCCTTTTGAAAATGTGATTTAGGCTCCCTAATCACTTAGATATTTTTAAAAATCTTGCCCTGAATATAAGAGGAAGAAGGTGAGTGAGATAATCTTTTTATTGGACCAGGAGAGACAGACAAGGTTTTGAGCTCCACTGAGCTGCAGAAGAGCTTTGTGTAGCTTGAAATCTTCTCTCTGCCTTTGCTGCCAACAGAAATTGGTCCAATAAAATATGTCACCCACATTTTTTCTCTTATATCCTGGGACCAACACAGCTACAATAACACTGCAAACTCTAAGCAGAAGAAGACATAGTGGGGGCAAAAAAAAAGTTTAAAATTGAAAAAATGTGTTTACTGCTAAGGATTCTAATTCTATACAACTTTGAGTGAAAATGAGACCCTCAGCATCACTTTTAAAATACGAACGAGGTCCAGTCTAGGAACCCGTGCTGCATTTCTGTACAACTATACTCTTCAAGAAATCTTGAGATGGCAAAAGAACAATAAAGAATGTGTAGCCCAGTCTCAAATGAAGTACACCATGACCCTATCTGAAATTGTTATATTGTTTCTAGAAATCATATGCTGTTTTGCTTACGATTTCATTATGCATAGACCAGAAAGAATGTGTTTGCCTTTACAGCACTAACTGAAATATAACATCTTCCAAACTATGCACACTGCTGGTGATTTCTTGAATTGCTGTTAGTTTATGGTATATTTATATTACTCTAAAGAATCATATTTCCTTTATATAAATGGTTTTTTTTATTTTACTATTCTGCACAGCCTTTAACATCTCTTTAGTATGCATGAGATGGGCTTTGCAAATGGAGTTATGTGAATTTATAATGTGATTTGCTTTCAAATAGGTCATTTCACCAGCATTTATTATAGAAGTATCTGTAGTAAAGAGCTTTTAATTTAAATTATTATAAAACATTTTATTTTAAAAGTTGTTAACACTAAATGGTAATTAAGTATCGATTGGCACTATACGAGGAATGCAGAGTATTGCTTTGGGAAGAAAACAACCAGGTATACTGTATTAGTGTTCATTAGGAAATGGCAACAAATTTGCAAATAACTACTGAATAACTGTACGTTTCTAACAAATATGAAGGACAACTTGTCAATGAGATGCCGCTGTAGCAAGGAAATCTAACAGAATTACTTACATTATAGGACTTGCAAGTGTATAGTTCCACATCAGAAGGGAGATATTATCAAAGGAGAATCTTAGGACAGATACTGAAGATACTCAGTGTTTTTGCAAATAAGACACTTGTGTGCAAAGATCAAGTACTCAGAAACATACACACACAGTCGCATCTACTAACTTTGAAAATCTGTCCCTGTGCTTCCACTGGAAGTCAGTTATGTTTCACTTAATTAGTCTTTCCTATTATGCCTGTTATTCACAAGTGTTTTCTTTCTCCTTTCTCTTTAATGCTCATGTCTAGCGATGAGATAAGGTGCCTTTGTACAGGCTGGCTAATGCAATTCTTGAAGCAATGGCAAACAATCTGCTTTCTGAGCTCTCACTTATTTTCAAGGCTCTCTTCCATTCTCTGGCAAACCTGATTCTACGGTTTGATCTACACAGGCAAAACTCTGACCACTAACTTCTGTGGGACTCAGTAGGGGTCCACTCATTCAAATCTTACTTTGGGATCCCTAACCAGCACCCCAAAGAACGTGGCCTTTGTGCAAGCAGAGTGAATTTCCCACTGTTTGTAAGTCTATAGTCACACAGCAGTTTTATCAAGCTGTCTTCTGATTTCTGATCATTAGCTGAAAACTGAAGGAGGTGTGGGTGAAAAGCAGAAATCAGAGGAGCCGCACAGATTCTGGCTATGCTTGTAGCTGTCATGGCTGTCAACTGGAGCACTGGAGCATTTGAATAGGGGAGAGCTGTCTTTTTAAAAATCTGCCTTGCAAGTTAACTCGAAGTGATAGAAACATGCAGAGGGCTCAGTGGATGCTTTCCTTCCTATTGCTATGGGCACTGCAGGATTTCTCACTGTTTTTCTTGGAAGTTACAGCAACCAGGCTTAGACTGTTGAGTTTTTAATGGGTAAATGCAAACAGCTTTAAACAAACAAAAATTGAGACTCCTTGCCCAAGAAAGGCAAGCAGGATTTGGCTTTGCAAGCATCTGCTGGCTAGCTTCTCACTGGAAAAGAGGAGATTTCAAAGTAAGCAGCATAACAAGTTTTGTAAATGTATTAAAGTGGTTTGGAAATGTTATCGTCTTATCAACTTCAAAATGCCCAATTGATTTAGGGGTCTGTCTGATTTTCAGAAGTGATTTAGGCATTTAAGGGTGCTGCGATCAGCGTGATAGCATGTAGCTGACTTAGGAGCCTACATCTCATTTTCGTCAGGGATTTAGGCACATAGGAGCCAAAATCCCATTGTCAGTATGTGGCATTTAGAATAAGTGCCTAAATCACTTTTGAAAATGAGACTGTCTCCTAAATCATCTGGTGTTTCAATGTTTAGTGTACCAAGGGCTAAATACCCTTAAAAATCTGTTCCTTTGCTGCCTAAATATGCAGACAGACACCTAGTGGGATGTTCAAAATCACCTTTGAGGTGCCTAGCTACATCCTTAGAGGCCAAAATACCTTTTTGAAGTCTGGCCCTTAGGCCCCTTGGATGAGATTTTGGCTCTTAAGCCACTTAGATGCTTTTGAAATTTTTTCCCAACATGCTCACACTAGAGCAGGTTCAGAAGATTTTCAGAGAAGCAAAAGAGAGTTGGGTACCCAAATGCACCAGAAGTTATGCATCTAACTCCCCTTTCTGCCTCTGAACCACTCCCTTCCAGTGAGCAGGAAGTTTAGAAGTAAGTACGGAACCCAGGCAGAACTACTGCAAACCCAGGGCTTGTCATCTGGGCATTAGCTCCATTCAGGTCTGACGCTCCCCTTCTGATGGTTGATCACGCCACGTTCCTCCTGGCTCTCCATGACTTGCAGTGCTTCCTCTTCATGACTCAACCTTCCAACCAGGTCACTGTAGTCCTCCCCTTCCATGGTTTCAAAGTCCTACTGGCTCAGCTGTCTGCATGCCAATCCAGACACTCTTCTTTCTCACTTTCCCAGCAGCTGGTAGGGGAACCTAGGCCAACCTGCTATTCCGGGTGCCAACCCAGGGACCCGATGTCCAGCAACTACAGTCTGCTGGTTCCCAGACCCTATCACTGTTTCCCTAGACTCTTTCCGACTCCCTTCTCTATCTTCTGTCCCCAGTTCACTGGCCAAACTCCCTCCTCCCATGGAGTAACTGAAGACTACTTCCCCTCTTGGACTCCTTGCCAGGCGCTGTAGCTGTTAAGAGCCATGGAATGAATTGAGGATCCTATCCACACACAGTTGCTTTCTGTTCACCATGTTACGTATTACAATAAACTAATTTGTTGGAGTCTAGTTTTCAAACCAGGAAATGAAATATAGAAACTACATTAACAGTGCATCTACTTTGCACAGGAATTACCCCAGAGGTTCACATCTGTGCATTTCAAGAAATTTAAAAACTCATTTCTGAAAAAGAATTTACATCCAATGCCATGCTATACAAGGTACAAAAGTGCTGTATAGGTATAACTAACACTCGGTACACTTTTCAGCACAGGTTCTTACCATTTTGACATCCCTAGCAGGACCTCTTCCCTGATATTTACAAACCACCTACTCAGAATTATTTCTACTAGTCTAAGCAGCTGATTATCATTCCAGTTTTGATTTATCTAATTATCCTGGTGCCTGGAAACGCTAGTTCTCTGCAGCTAAGAACCTGCCAAGGTTGCCATTTTGTAATGCATTTTGTTATTCATCAGTGTCACTTTGAAATCTGGTGTATGAATAAAAAGCCCTGAGAGGCAGATATTTACTACTGATGTTTCTGGTTTTAGAGTGCATTTGATCTATGTACAGATGAAGCCATTTCAAAGTTGCTACACCCATTGTCACCCACATAATGTATTTCTGAATTGCTGCCTTTGTGCTGAACACAGTTACTTCATAACTGTCCACATAAAATGTATTGAACGTGTTTTTCTTGTAAGTGGCAAAGTTGCATTGAAATTATCAGGCTTTCTCAGCTGTTGATTTCAATAAAACTTCTCATAGCAAAAATGCTATGCAATAATGTGTACTGCACTAAAATGGCATTATCTCAGCCAGAGTACAGGGATGCTAGGGGTTAATAACTCACAAAAGTATTATCATCTCTCACTTATTCAAATTCCAGAACTGTGGCTGATAGGGAACTGACCTGAATCATGACTGTGGTTATATGTCAATAAATATATAATATGCAAATCTCTGCTCTGGCTAGCTAAGGGTCATTAGCCAATCAGAATGCAGAATTGTGCATAATAACTGCACAGCTGTTCCATGCAAAATGATTGGCTATTGAACCAAAACTCCACATTCTGGTGTGCACAACAAATATGGCTTCCTCTCCTTCCTACCTCCCTGTTATGACACCCACCCCTGCTCCTCTCAGGAGCCCATCGTCACCCCATCTGCCGCTCTTCTGAGGAAGCTGCTGCTCTGTGGGCTAAATCTTTTTTAATTTCAATCCTGTTTATTTGAAAAGCTCTATCCAGCCCCCAGTATTAGCTGCTCTGATAGAGGAAGAGTCTTTTGCCCTTCCCTAGTCAGTATTTAAAATAAAACTTTGGAATAGGGGGGAAAAAAGCCACTCTATCAGAAGGCACAAAGGAAAAGCAGGAGAGGAGTATAATGTGTTATGTAATGAAACATATTGCAAATCATCATTGTGGGGGGGGGCTCCTTCCTAAGGAGGAGGGAGGATATGTTTCAATATGATAACTTAAAGGGACTGTCTGTTAACCCTTGAGTCAGATCCTGGACCTATAAACCTCTTTGTTTTCCGCTATAGGATTGCAGTAGCCCAACCCTTGTAATCCAGAGACACCCTCGAATTAAGTAGTGTATAGAAATTTATTTTAGCACCTGCTAGTTGCACTATGGATTCGATCCTGCAAGGTGTTGAAAATATTGGTCCAGCAGAGCACATGCTTAAATTTCAACACAAGTCATCATGGCACGTGATCAGGATTCGTCACCGGATTTAGATTAGATTGTTCGCTTCCCTGGGCCAGGCCAGGTGCTGACGGGGAGTGCGAAGTGAATGCTGATCCATGTAGCCCCACTGAAGTCAAGGTTAAAGCTCAACACGTGCATAAGTACTTGCAGGGTCAGGCCATACTTACTAGAGAGATGGAGATGTTGATTGTCACCTGACTGTTGTGGAAGGCCCAGGAAGCTGATGAAAGGGGAATATGATGTTTTTTCTGTTACTGTTTCTGTGCATCACTGCAGTGAACAAAACAAGCATTAATGTTTGTCCTCACCACTTCAGTATCTTTTCAGTGAAATATTCAATGCCTCTCCAAATAATCCTGTGTCAGTTTATGAAGTCAAAGAACAGAAAGCTCTGTCTGACTGGACTTTTTCATTCATTCTCTCTGAGTCTCTCATTTGAATAAAAAATTCCCTGCTGAGCACCCTTTAAAGTTTGCTTGCTTAAAGTTAAAGCTTGTCGGCACATAAAGGCTGGACTAGTATTTCTATTAAACCCAGGCCTGATTGCCAGATCAGAAGCCACAGATTATCATTAGGGAAACCATAGCTAGACCAATGCATTTTTAAACAATCTTCTGTTCAAAAATCCTGTTTCTGTCCCAAAACGAACTTTTTTTTTTTTTAGGTTTCTCTTCTTCCAAATCAAATCCCTTTTATAAAGTTTTTTTTCTTACCTTTTCAGAATTTATTTTCAGTATTCACCAGAAAGCATTGTTTTGTCCCAACTCTGGCGTTTTTATTGATGCTTTTGAATTTGACAGATTGTTAGGGCATCGTTTGTTCTGCTAATCTGTGGGCATCTAGAAGACCTGCATAAAGGCCTTGATGCATTTCACCTACTAAATTATTATTTTTAAAATTAAGAGGTGTCTCTCTTTGCAGAGGATTATTTCTGAGTATATGATCGTGGCCACCGAGAGAACAGTTGCAGAAATGTCACTTCAGAAGCATGTTTGCGGTGTTGTTTTATCCGTGTTGGTCCCAGGATATGAGAAAAACAAGGAGGATGAGGTAATATCTTTTATTGGACCAACTTCCGCTGGTCTCTTCGAAGAGCTCTGCGAAGCTCAAAAGCGTGTCTCTCTCACCAACAGAATTTGGTCCAATAAAAGATATTACCTCACCCACCTTGTCAGTCTCAATTTAGAACCTTGACAAATGAATGGAACAAGTGCAAAACCTTTATACAGATACTGTGGGGCTGTCTGGTGATGTGAAGTCACACCTGATAACTCCCAGCTCTGTGAGAAAAGTCTAGGAAGGACATGCAGAACAGTATTTATTATTTATATTATTGAAGCCCCTAGGAGTCATAATCATGGACCAGGACCCCATTGTGCTAGAGAAACTGTCTGTGCCCCCAAAGAGCTTACAACTCATGTGGTAGCTTGCACATTCTGTTAATTAAGATGTTATGTCCTTAGGGGAGTAGAGTTATCCAGTGAACAGAAGTAGCCTGGGCAGGAGAATATGGAGGAATAAATTGTTCTCATTATTTCAGCTTGCTGCGTAGGACCTGCTCATTACACTCAGCATCTTCCAATCACAGTTCGCTTTTGAGGACGCATGGAATGAGACAAGAGAGCAGCACTCTTGAATGGTATAGCAAATAGCGAGGGCACATGGTCTGTTAAACCTATCAGGCTATCCCTAATTTCAACTGGGGATGGTTCTGGGCCAAATTTCAGAGCAACCAATGTCTGATTTTATCTTCAATCTGCTTTTTTTTCTCTTCTTCTTCACATTCCAGCCCCAATTATATTCTGGGATGAGAGTCAGACTGTACAATGCCAGTCTAGGAAGCCAGCTGGAGATCTTGCATTTCTGTCAGTTTGCCAGTCAACCAGGTGTAATGCGAATGGTACGGTAGTGGTAGAACAGATACCATTGGTGTCACGCTCTCTGGAACCTTTCCTTTGAATCACAGTGAATTTACACTTTGAGCTCCCAGGTTTGTTTTCTGCCCTTTTAACAAGATCTCGCAAGGTATTTCATTGTGGGAAGCTGGCCAACCCTGTAACTACAGTATCTAACTAGCTGTTGACTGAACAATTCGCTCTTATTTTATATAGCATTTTTCACACAAAGGGTGCCCCAAAATGTCCTATAGAATTAAGTGAAAAGTGGTGAGGGCTGCATGGTATAAATGACAGAAGACAATGGTATTAAAACATACTGGGACCACTCCTTGGGTCTGACCCAGCTCTGCGCAGCATGTTCCTAGAGCAGATGTGCAAATGTGACTGTCTCTCACCTTTTCACTCCCCCACTTCTAGGACTGACTGGGGTTTGGTGTCCAAATAAGAACAGCCTCAGGGTTAATTAATAGAGTTTGAAGACATTCCTCTTGCTGATGAGAAGCAGTTCTGCCTTTGAGGCATTTAACTGAAGGTATCTGAGATGAAGCCACAGGTTTGGTTGGCCAGTATGAGCACTTTGGGTAAATGTGGACAGTTATCAAAGAGGTTAAAGTATATCCTGATGTACAGCTGAGCCTCCTCAACATGAAAGTGGTAGTTAGGGCTGAAGGTAGAAATAAGATATCTTCGATGAAAAGGCGGAGGAAACCAAACGCTGCACCCACCATGACTCCAAAGGGAGAGTGGTTTGTAGTGGTAACTGGAGACGCAAGAAATGGCTGTTTCTTCAATCACTTTGCTGAGCAGTGAACATTTGGGGATTAGGGTTGGGGGCAGGGAGAGGGGAAGAGATGGATAGTGGCAGAGTTTAGAGAACGGGGCAGTGTAAAGGAGCTGTTAGCCATAACGGTAATGTCATGGGTAGAGATGAGGGAGATGGCACTTAATACATAGAGTTGGGTGGAAATTTTTGGCAAATAGTCAATTCATCAAAAAACCCATTTTGGGGGGCACACTGAAATGATTTGTGCGTTTGGGCTGAATTTGGCAAATAATTTCAGCAGGAAAAAGAATTTGGAAATGTCTAGACATTTCATTCTGATATTCTGAAAACAAACTATTGCAGTGTTTCACTTTGAATTTTTTTTTAACAAAATGGTTTTTTTTCCAGGAAATTCAATTATTTGCTTAAATCTATTAATAAGCAAAAGAGAAGCTGATTTTTAAGTGACTAAATTGTACCAGCAAGAAGCATGCAGGATAATGGTGAAAGAAGAAGAGGAGTTAGGGTAATATTTCCCCCTACATCTCTATAAAATAGATCTTCCATTTATTAGACAAATACTTTAGAATCATAGAATATCAGGGTTAGAAGGGACCTCAGGAGGTCATCTAGTCCAATCCCCTGCTCAAAGCAGGACCAATTCCCAATTAAACCATCCCACCCAGGGCTTTGTCAAGCCTGAGTTTAAAACTTCCTAAGGAAAGAGAATCCATTACCTCCCTAGGTAACCCATTCCAGTACTTCACCACCCTCCTAGTGAAAATATTTTTCCTAATATCCATCCTAAACTTCCCCCACTGCAATTTGAGACCTAGTTTAACTATGAGACAAAAGATTTCGCTGTTTGGTCAACATCCTACCATGTAGAACAATCTAAAGAAATCCACATACTTTTGGACCCCTTTCAGGTAGCTGAAAAGCACTATAAAATCCCGCCTCATACTTCTCTCTGCAGACACGAACAAATCACAGTTCCTCGCCTCTTCTCAAATAAAATCAGTGACCAGCCCACTAATCATTTTGTTATGCCCGCGCGACTTCGTCCCAATTTTCCACATACCTTCTTGTCAGTAGTGGGCCCACAAACTGGACACAGTACTCACCAGAGTGAGAGCCCCACCAATTGCGAAACTAGGGGAATGATCAGCCCTCGAACTGCTGGCAATGCCCCTACTTAACAGCTCAATGCCATTAGCCGTTTCTGGCCAACAAGGCACATTGTACTTATTCACCTCTGTCACTGTAACCCCTAAAGGTCTTTCTGCGAAACTAGCTGCCTAAGCCACTTGGTCCTCTTAGCCAGTCGTGGGATTCTCTGTCCTAAGTGCACGGACTCGCACTTGTCCTTTAGAACAGTCTAACAGGTTTCTTTTAGGCCCAATCCTCTAAATCTGTCGGGTCCGCTTATACTCGCCAGAGGCACCCTCCAGCATATCTACCACTCCTCCCAGTTTAGTGTCATCTGCAAACTTGTTGAGGGTGCAGTCCACGCCATCCTCCAGATCATGAATGAAGATATTGAACAAAACCGAACCCAGGACTGACCTTTGGGGCACTCTGCTTGATACCAGCTGCCAACTAGACATGGAGCCATTGATCACTACCCATTGAGCCTGATGATCTAGCCAGCTTTCTGTCCACCTTGTAGTCCATTCATCCAGCCCATATGTCTTTAACTTGCTTGTATGACCCGTATGGGATTGGATTTAGCCACTGTACTGCGATTTAATAGAGCACATTTCTGTTAAGGCGATATCCGCCTTTGCTTGTAAAATGTATTTTTTTGGCTGTTGGCAAACTTAAAGGCTGCAGTAACTCTACCTCCTTTGGACATTATCAACGTTGCTTTTTGTATCATGGTGGCACCCTCTTCTGTAAGTAATGACATAAGCCCGTATCCTAGTGAGTACAGTGTCAGTTAGTAAAGGTGAAAGACAGAATGTGTAAATTATGTGTCTAACTAGTGTAATTTACAGGATGAAGGACCTTAAGAGAGAGTTGTAGGAGTAGAAAAACTAGCAGTGTACATTCAAGTAGGCCACCCACTGCTCTGACTCTCACTCTTCCTGCTACCTTCGGGTTTCATTCTCATTTGCCTGGTACTTTGTGCAGACATTATACCAAATCAGAATGGTGACATTTGTCACTCACTTTGCACAGGTTGAAGTGATTGTTCAAGGCAGGGGAGAATCGAGCCTTTTGTGCTAAGGCCCGGTGTTTGAGGGGTGGTGGGGGCAGGGGGATGAGAGGGGTTTGCACTTGGAGAGCAGTGCCAGTGTACGGTGGGGCTTCCATTGGTGTGGCTTACTGCAGTAGTTGACCCGCGCAGTGGGTCTACGGTAGGTGTCGTGTTACACTAGTGCACATTGTCCTAGTCTAGACAAGTCTCAAGACAAATTCAGACTAGAAATACATTTTTTTAACAGAGAGGGTAATTAACCATTAGCGCAACTTACCAATGGATGTAGTAAATTCTCTGTCACTTGAAGTCTTTAAATCAATGTGGGATCTCTTTCTAAAAGATATGCTGTAGCAGAAACACAAGTTATTGGGCTGGGTGTAGGAATTTCATCTAGTCTGACCTCTGGCTGGAGGTCAGACTAGATGATCATAATGGTTCCTTCTAGCCTCTATCAATCTGTAAAAGTCTCCTTTAAACCTGCTTACCAAGGTGTGACCTCCTTACCTATCGCTTCTGAACAATGCCCATTGACAGGGTTAATATCCAGTCCTTTAAGGCTTTGTGTTCAATAATAGATCAGTAAAGCTGGAGATCTTGCGCTCTATTGAGTAATTAGATACAGTTAGTATAGGCACTTAGGAATAGGTCACTGCTTTTATTATCTTCATCCACCATGCTGCTTCGTATCCTGCTCTCAATAATGCTTTTTGTCCTAATTTTGGCCCTTTGTGGACAGATTTGCCCAACCAGGCCTTTTTTTTAATAGCTGTAGTAAAACTGGAAGTGAAGTGAACGAAGACCATAGTGTGGCATCCCACTGTGCCAGGTTCAGGAGGAGAATCCTTCTGGGTGCATGCTGCTCTACTTGTGACATTTTAACAGTTCCCTTTTTGTTTTAATGTGGCCTAATAATACAAAGCTAACTTGAGCCTTCAGCGTCTTGGTTTCACACATAAGTATTAGTTTATGCTTCTTTTCATTTAACTCTGTTTCACATATTTTGGTTATGTATGGTGTTATTGGAAAGAGGGAAAGGTTTCATTTCTTTTAAATAGGGCATTTAAAAGTGCTGACGTGTTTTTCCATGTGTGGTTACAGCCAAACAATAACCTGGGGGTCAGATTCGCAACTCATGTAAATCAACATAGCTCTCTTGAAGTCAGTGTCAACATTCATCGACTTCAATGATGCTACACTGATTTCCACCAGCTGAGAAGCTGGCCCTTTGTTTTTGACTGTGATGATTTGAGGAATCTGTCTATATACAATGTATAAATTCTATTGGATGTGCAACTGCTGTTCCATTGAATGCCTCAGTGTGTATGGAAACCACCATTTGCTGTCAAGTCTGTAGAATATCTTCCAGAACAGGGAAGATGGAGCATCATTAAACCTTGATGGCTCAGGTGGAAGCAGCTCAGGAGAATGGATGGCTGAAGCCTAGAGAAACTAGTCAGACCAAGTAGCTGAAAGGGGAAGGGATTTAGAGCAAAGAGGGTCTGAGGGACTCACAGACACAGGAAGCTTGGCCAGGAAGGAGGAAGACAGAGGCATACTGTCATAGCAGAAGCGTCCTTTTGAACTGCAGGACCTGGTGCAGAAGGAGGAGACTGGCTGCCCAGGAGAGAGGGAGTCTTCATGATTTGGAGGAGAAGCCATGCACAGAATAGGACTCTGACTTCAGCCCAAAGAATGCTCTAGAGCATGAGGAAACTGAGGCAGGCAAATATATATGGCTGGCTAATTGTTCAGTCTAGATCTGCATGTTTCTCATGCTATGTAAAGTACACAGTGATTGGTTTTAGGGAGCCCTTACAAAGCCCATGTGTCTCTCTTTGCTTTCACTGTCAAGCTTCCCTGAAGAGGTCAGCCATAAACTCAGTGCAATGACAAGGTTGGAGCTCTAGGAAAGAGGATGTTTAAACTACTGGAGGCTAAAGGGTACTTGAACATCAGGGTAGTTTCAAGCTAAGCATATGCTTAAGAGCTAAGTGTGTGAATTGAGTGCTTTGCTGAATTGGAGCCTTAATAAATGGCTGTCTATGCTTTACAGAGCTCTAAGGCTCATCAGTAACTGTCTTGCTACTAAATTTGAAGAGCAGCCTAATGAAGGGTATCACTTGTTTTACATATGTAACACTGACAGACCCCAGTCATTGGTGGGTGGGATTGAACCTTGGACCTCTGGCACTTAATACATGATCCTCTACTTGTTAACAAAGGCTGTAGAGCAAACTCATTAATCTCTCTCTCTCTCTAAATGGTCTCAGTGCCGCTCGATGGGACAGAACACCACACCCAGGAGGTGTGTGGGTTCCATACTTCCCCTAGCTGAAGAAGCATGTCCCAAGCTTCAGAGACTTCCCAGTTGAAATCCCAGACAAGTCCCCACTTGTAACTTGGATGAGCCACCAGCCATATGGCTTTTAGCTCATGCAGTAGAGGTTCATTTACTAAGCTCCCAAGGTCCCAGGTTCGATCCCTCCTGGCAACAACTGGAGTCTGTTGGTGTTACACATATATGCTCAGGAGAGTCCATTGACACATAACTGGCTCTGAAGTGAATGGGAAGGAAAGTGGTAGCAACATTCTACAGGTAGCGTTTTGTTGCAAAGGAAGGAATATTTGGATTCTTAAATCAGCCCTGAATTGTAGGATCCTTTATTGTGGCATCCGCAGCAATTGCATTTTTGATGAATTGGGACACTGTTGTTCCACACTGGCTTCTTTCTCTTAATAGATATGGTATTTTATGCTTCTTTACCCTGTTTTGGAGCCAGAGGAATTTTCACTAATGCTTTGCACGTAGTGAATTCTTAATCCTTGGCTTTATTAATGTATTCGGCTCTTTCCCCATTTCTATTTTAATATACATTCATGCAGGGTCTCTGTGGCATTCTGCATGTCGTGGTGTTTTTATCTAAGCCTGTCATGAGAACTTTTTTTCTGAAAGCAAGACGTTTTTTTCAAAGTTACTTCTCTTGCAGATTTTTTTTACACTTTGTAATGCTGCTCTTTTCTAGAATATTTTTGAAAATTTCAAGCCCTGACTTCAGTGCCAGAATATAGGCAGCCAATGCAAAAAACATTCCTACCTACTTTACTTTGGTTGCTATTTGACTGAATTTCCACTGAGGTTATGTACTGTCAATGTAGTGAGTAATTGAACAAATTCTCCCCCTTTTTCATCTTCTTTCAAAATACGTGTTCACAGGGCTTCTCCAGAATACTAATTCCAAATCTAGACAAGTCTACGGATCTATCTGTAAAGCTTTCACAAGATTTTTTTGGTCTGTTCTGCTGTTACCCGTGGCTCAGGCTTGAACTAATTTGCCTATGGTTTAGTGAAATATATCAATATTGCTATCCACAGTTAACAGATTACTGGGAGTGTCTGTGTGATATTTCCTAGTATGGCCACATTCTTTTATGGAATCTAGCACTGTTCCTGGATTCCTAGGTAACTGTTGTGGCACTTTGGGCAGACCCTTTATCAAGATTCTTTCCCCATTCTGAACTCCAGGGTACAGATGTGGGGACCCACATGAAAGCCCCCTAAGCTTATTTCTACCAGTTTAGGTTAAATCCTGGTACTCTGCCACCACCAAGTGATTTAACAAGAAACAGGGAAAGGACCACTTGGAGTTCCTCTTCCCCCAAAATATCTCCTCAAGCCTTACACCTTTTTCCTGGATAGGCTTGAGAAATGTCCTAACCAATTGGTAACAAAGTGATCAAAGATCCAATCCCCTGGATCTTTGGACAATGGAAAAATCAGTCAGTTTCTTAAAAGAAGGATTTAATTAAAAATTATCTCTGTAAAATCAGGATAGAAAATAACTTTACAGGGTAATCAGATTCAGAGAGCCCAGAGGAACCTCCTCTAGCCTTAGGTTCAAAGTTACAGCAAAACAGAGATAAACCTCCCTCTAGCAAAGGAACATTTACAAGTTGAGAAAACAAAGATAAAACTAACATGTCTTGCCTGGCTGTTACTTACAAGTTTGAAATATGAGAGACTTGTGCAGAAAGATTTGGAGAACATGGATTGATGTCCGGTCCCTCTTAGTCCCAAGAGCGAACACCCACCAAAACAAAGAGCACAAACAAAAGCCTTATCTGTCTCTTCCCCCCGCCCCCTCAGGATTTGAAAGTATCTTGTCCGCTTATTGGTCCTTTGGGTCAGGTGTCAGCCAGGTTACCTGAGCTTCTTAACTCTTTACAGGTAAAAGGATTTTAGTCTCTCTGGCCAGGAGGGATTTTATAGTATTGTACACAGGAGAGTTGTTATCCTTCTCTTTATAGTTATGACATGTCATAAACAACAGTCCCAGCCTGCCCACTGCTTAATCATAGACTTTATACAGAAATAAGCAGTTTATCTCACAGCAGCATATACAGCGCAGAACACGTGAATAACAGATTGTCTCATTAAAAACAGAACTTCAAAAAAAATTCTTACTAATGAGTCAGGAAACTGAAAATATGTGAGAGAGGAAAATATTTTCCAGTATTCTGACTGGAAACCACCCACCAGAAAATACACTTTTAGTAAAGCTTTTCCAGATAAATTGCCAGTGGCATATTACATTTTTTTATATAATGTCTGCTGTGGAATTACACTCACAGGTGTGTTCTAACAGCATTCTAGGGAAGTGGAACCATTTTAAATCCCTAAAGCCAGCTGTAATAAGAATGAGATTTTTAGGATCAATGTTGGGCCTGGCCCTACAAACATTTCAGTAGGTGTGATGCATATGTGCAAGTATGTAGTGAAGCTGATGTCTGAACCAGGGCTGCTTGTGATTTTGCGTATCCCTAGGAAGACCTTAGTGGAAGTTATGAAAGGATTTTAAAAGTGAACATCTCTTGGACAGCGATCAGTTTAAAAAAATACAAGGGGCCAAATTTGTAGCAACTGACACTTGATTTTTTGTGAGTATCTAGATCTTAAGTGACACTTGATTATTATTTTTTTTGTCCTGTATTCACAAGAGGCATTGGGCCAGTTTTAGCAGTGATGTGTACATGGCATAGGTTAGATAAGGGTTGCCAACTTTCTACTCATACAAAGCCAAACACTCTTACCTGCCCCTCCTCTGAGGCCCCATCCCTTCTACGAGGCCCTGCCCCCGCTCACTTCATCGCTCGCTCTCCCCACCCTCACTCACTCGCTCATTTTCACCGGGCTAGAGCAGGGGGTTGGGGTATGGGAGGGAGTGCGGGCTTTGGTGTGGGGCTGAGGATGAGGGATTTGGGAGGGGGATCAGGGCTGGGACAAGGGATTGGGGTGCTGGAGGTTGTGGGGAGGGCTCTGTCTGGGGGTATGGGCTCTGAGGTGGGTCCGGGAATAAGGGGTTTGGGGTGCAGGAGGGTGCTCCAGGCTGGGAGTGAGGGATTTGGGGGCAGGAAAGGGATGGGGGTTGGGGCACAGGGGAGTGAGGGCTCTGGCTGCGGGTGCAGGCTCTGGGGTGGGGCTGGGGATGAGAGGTTTGGGGAGCAGGAGGGTGCTCCAGGCTGGAATCTAGGGATTCAGAGGGTGGGAGGGGGATCAGGGCTGGGGTAGGGAGTTGGGGCGCGGGGAGAGGCAAAGGCACTGGACGCCGCTTGCCTCAAGAAGCTCCCAGAAGCAGCAACATGTTTTCCCTCTGGGCTCTGCACGTTGCCCTGTCTGCCAGCATCACCCCTACAGCTCCCATTGGCCGTGCTTCCTGGCCAATGGGAGCTGCAGAGCCAGCACTTGGGGCGAGAGCTGTGAGAGCCACAGCAGGCACCGTGCCTTAGCTCCACTGCACTGCAGACTCGACTTTTGACCCTTTCGACCTTTTCGAAAACCAGACAGCTGGCCACCCTAAGTTAGAGTCCCTTACACTCAGTTAGACTCCCTTAGACTCACGTGCAAGAGAGCCTTTGTTGGATTGTACCTGCAGTGGAGACGGAAGAAGGGGTAAGTCAAAGAAAGGAGTTGGGTGCCGGGCATCTCTGAAAATCAGGCCTAATGTCTCAAGATGAGTCCCCTACAACACAGGTCCCCAGAATTTCTTGGACACTTGTGAAAGCGTAAACCGTACTGAATAAATACATAAACACTCCATGCCTACAGGTGAAGAATTATATCTGCAAATTGTGCTGTGAAGGGCGGTCTTATCCCTATCATATTGGAGTCAGGTAGGCAAACATGGGGGAGAGGAACATTCAACCGAATGTTAATAATTGTTTTATCTGGAAAAAATAGCAGAAGATACACTGGAGAACAGGGTTAGAGGTGGCAGCATAAAATTGTTTCATAGCTTAATTAGCACATTTGGAGAAAGTTTTCTTCCTTTCCAAGAACCTCCCAAAGGGCATATTTCTGAGAAGGAGATGTAATGAGTGTTGGAGGAGTAAATGCAAAATGGTGTATCCTTTGAAATCACCTGTAGGTCAATTTTTATCTTTCATTTGTCTGCTTAACCACACCACACCTTCACAGAATCCTCTGTTCCATCTTATAATTGTAGATGTTTGACCCTGAAAGGGCAAAGAGAACTTTAACTCTGAAAGACTTTGAGAAGATCACATGCAGTATTAACATATCATCTTTCTTTGCAAATAGATCCTACCCAACAGTTTCTTGATCCTGAGAAGTAAATGGTGTGAGTGGAAGTCACTGGATAAAGGTTAGAATTGGTGAGAAGTGGACATAGAATGGTAGGAACAATGGAATAGTCCCCACTTCGTAGTAAATCTCCACTTGCAAGTGTCCACATTATTTAAGAGTACCTTCCAGAAGCTCTTATTACTGCTTCAGTTCTGCAAATAAAGATTTCCCCCATTGTAAGGAATTCCTCTTCAAAGAGTCAACTTTAGAACGGCAGTGAGGTGTATGCTAGGGATTCCACTCATAGCAGACAAAAGCTCCCAGCTTTGTTGCTGTTCAGATGTTACTTTTCCACAAAAGAGGAACCCTAAGCCTAAGATGGCTAATTGCAGGAACCAACAGGGTTAAAAAAAACTCCAGATAATAATTGCAATAAATATAGCTCAGACAAATGAGTCACAGTGCAGATGCACCTGACCTCTTATCAGTGGCTACTATCTGGCTCCATCTACTCTCCTGATTGCTATAAGAGAACCTCCTTCGTGGGTTGCTGTTATTGGATAGACTTTCAGATGTTAAGGATTTAATCATTAAATAAGCAGAGACGCCGAGCACTGGAAGAACATACTTTCCTGCTTGGTTAAGAGCTACTCCCTTTGCTTTCCCTCTGGAGAACCATGCTGTGGGAAATGTTGGTGCTTGACAGAAGATGTTGGCTATGGAAAAGAATAAATTCTGGGGGATTTCAGAAAAGTGGAGACCATTCCTTCCCGGACAGATCTGCCCTTCTAACTAAGGATCATGGAACACTTTTAAAGTATTTTTCCTTCATCAAAGTAGTATATATAAGACACTGCTTCTGGGAACATGATTTAGTCCATTAGAGGAATGGATAACAGGTGTAAAGTCAGCATGTGCCCACACCTGTAAATATTCTCCACATGGAGTTGATGAAAGATTTAAAATTCAGCACCTTTGTAAGATGCACTGCTCCTCTATATGCACAATTTCCCAGAGAAGAAATGGCTGAAGTCCATTGTCTGCAGAACAAATCAGCATGCTCAGGAGGAACTGCTGGGAACTTAATTATTTCCTAAGGTATCTAAAAGAAGTTTCCTTACTTTGTTCCTTTGTTCACTGGAAAAACATAGACCATTAAAAATGTGTTGTGGGTTTTTTTGGTCTTTTATCTCACCAGTCACTGGGAGCTGTACGGATTCTGTTCATCTCAGGAGATGACTTTTGTATTTCAGAACAGTACCTCCCCTTTTTAGAGATTACCAGCCTAAAGGAAACATTTCACCACATGTTCCTACAAGAATTGCTACTGCAGTAACGAGTTTCCAGGACACACACACTTTTTCTGGTGGTGGTTCTGGTCGCATTGCTGTTAATACTTTCTTTTGCTTAAAACGGCAAAGAAAATTAACAATGGGCGTAGCAGATAGAAACAAAAAATGGGGGAAATAAAGCACAAATGCAAGGAAGAAAATTTAATATTCTTTTTTCCATGGGGATTTTTGGACCAGAGCAAGAATAATATGTGGGTTCTGGTGGGGTAGTCTTCCCCTTAAGAGCAGTACAGCCTACTGGTCAGTCTTACACATGGCATGGGTCTTCAAGAGTTTGGGTGGTCTGATACACACAGCCTGAGGAAATATGGGGAGAGAGGAAAGGAGTCCGGGAAGACCTGGCATTCAGAAGGAATCACCAGGGCCTGGGCCCGGGAGCCTTGCAGCAGGACTGGTGCTGGGCTTTCTTCTCACTCAGCTAATAAGGAATGAGCTAGGAAGAGGATCTGATATAAATGCTGCCTTCTCCTTTGTAGCAGGGCTGATGCCTGCAGACGCCGACGGGAGTAAGAAGGCTCCTGTACCACCTGTGTTAGCAGGGAGCATACACCAGCAGCGAGAGGTGGCAATCTTTCTGAGCATGAGCACTAAGTGAGGCTAGCAGAGGTTGATAAATTGCAGTCCAGCTCCAGGAGGAGAGCTTGGGCTTCTGCGTGAGGAAAGATTTAAAGGCAGAGAAAAAGTACTGGGAACAGAGCTTAGAGAGCTGGCGTGGGAGGATCCCTGAAAGCCAGAATTACCTTTTGTTATTTGGGACTCTTTGTTATGACCCTTTTTTCATAGGTGTATTTGTAATAAACAAGAAGATATTATTGAATCAAGCATCCAGAGTACCTCAGCTGGAATTATTGGCTTCCTGAGAAGGGACACTGAGGCGGGAAGTATGTGCAGCACCACACTGACTCACCAGGAGGCGCAACAGAGTAGGCACTCCCTTTGACAGGGTGTCACATTGTGTGTGTGGATGTCACGTGTCATATGTTCACCAGTTTGTAAGCTGTTATTTTAAGAAAATAAGACAACTTACCAAAGTATATAGTGGCATCAAGATGTTTGTATTGAAGTGTCTGCTTTTCTGCTCATTTCCAGTAATGAAATGGAGAAATACCCCTCATTCAGAATTTCCCATGCAGAAAAAGGTTCACATTTTTTCTTTTTACCAGGAACAGATCATTGCCCTGACTCAGGAAAACACTTAAGATTTTTCTGTATTTAGCAAAAGACCCTAAACACATGCTTAACTTTAAGCACATGCTGCAGTGCCTTCAGCATCAAAGTTAAGCCCATGGTTAGATGCTTAGCTGAACAGGGATGTTTCCTGAATCAGCTCCCATATGTGTATCAGTTATAAGAGGAGATCAGTAACAGTGAATGTCAAAGAGATGCTCATGCATGAGCAGGGGACAACTCACCTTAACACAGCCTGCAATTAGTTAAGGAAAGGGGTCCCTTTGATACTGCCATTTCCCCACTGAAGGTGTCTTGAAATGTCACAGTGCAAAGGCAGCTTGAAAGGGGGTATTCAAATGGAAGGATCTCACAGGCTTCCCACAAACTGTGTGCAGCAGTGCTAACCCTTATTCTGTGCTCCTACCTCCAAACTCTTGTTTCCTAGGGACATACAGCGAGTGTCTGAAAAGACAGCAGTGCATTAGTATTGCAGCACAAGGCAGAATCCAAAAAACCCAAGGGCCCTTTTATGATATTGTCGAGCTCCACAATATAGCTGTCTTGTCATCACAATTCTCATGACAACTTAGTTTGCAAAGCTGTAGGGGAAAAAAGGATATAAAACGTAGGCTCTGAGTGTCTGATCTCACACAAGTTTTAAACCAGTGTACCTGTATTGCTGTCAGTGGGCTGACAAACTCACCAAGCAGTGCAGCATACCCGATTTTATTCAGTGCTGAGTTTAATGAAAGAGCAAGACACTGCGAAGAATAGTTATCAGGGCCGTGAATACTTTCAAATTGCAGTCTGGAGAGCTCTCTGTCTGAAAGGGAGAGAATGAGCCCATGTGCATACACGAGAGATGAACCTCAAATTGTCATGAAGTTTCAAACAAAATAAAATATGGACTGTGGCGCTGAACAGTGACAGAGTGATTAAACTGTGAAAGAACCAGGTTGGTGTGATGTCAGGATCACAGTCTGAAATTTGTCATTGCTTCATCACAGGCAGGCTTTGAACCTGGGTTTTTTCTGGTTCTCTTACTCCACACAGCACACTTAA
The DNA here is from genome assembly GCF_003597395.2 of Chelonoidis abingdonii. Taxonomy (NCBI): domain Eukaryota; kingdom Metazoa; phylum Chordata; order Testudines; family Testudinidae; genus Chelonoidis; species Chelonoidis abingdonii. Next base: position 36,322,561 of record NC_133785.1, on the reverse strand, counting down.
GGGCCTGATCCTCTGGGCAAAACTATTGAAGACAGCTGGAGATTTTCCTTCATAGGGACTGCAGGGGAGGACACTTAGCATTCGCTGGAAAGAAAGATGGGTCCAAGCCTCAAAGTTTCAGGAGTGGTTGGAGCTGGGCTTTCAGGTCAGCACATTTAGAAATGAAGCCTGGATGCTAAGTCCAGGTATGAATCGGAACTTCACCAACGTTTAGGGGCATTTGGACCCGGGGATTCAGTTCAGGCCCATCCTCTGCCTAAAAACAATTGCTCACGTGAATTTGCAACATTGGGTGGAAGGAATTTATTGGGAGGTTGTTGGGACTTGCAAGACAGAACTGGGGATGTGTCTTTTGTCGGCATCTCTACATTTATTGAGTTTGATGTGTGTGGAGTGTTGATGTTTCATTTGACTTTGCTAGCACTTCCGGAGCAGAAAGAAAAAATGAATTACAGAAATTAAGGACTCAGAGGATAGAAAGAGAAGAGGAGAAATGTTGCTGTGCCATTCTTTTTCCCTACAGGCTCTCTCAGCCATCTCCTTTTCCCATCTAGTGTTATTCTATAGGTGTATGAGTGACAATTCACGTGCAGTGAAGTTTTCCCTGATGGACATATATTTACCAGCAGTCAACAAACACAAATTTGTCATAGAAAGATAGAGGGCTGTTCACAGCTGCTTATACTAATGTCTGCAAGTAAAATTCATGCCAGGTTGAACTTGACTTTGTGGCCTTGGCTCATTGACTTACTAGGACAGGTAGCACTGAACGTTGCCGGTGCTGCTAGTGAGCTGCTCCTTGTGCTTAGGGGATGGGGATAAGAGAGTTACAAGAGAGGGTAACGTGCAAGAAATTGTTGTAAAAAGCAGAAAGGGGCAGTTGAGTGGAGGAAGAACTGAGGGAGAAGACCAATGAAAAGGGAGAGGTGGGCTGGGTAGGGAGATCGGAGATCAGAAGCAATGGGGGATGAATAGAAAACAGAAGGGCAGGCAGAGATGCAGCAAAAGTGAAGGGAAGAGATGGAGAAAATGTCTTTGTGAGTCACTGACAAGCAATGTTATCCTCAGAAAAGCTGAATCAGGCATCCAGCAATGGTAGGACATTAGAGAAGAGTTTGGAGCTCCCAGCCTAACACAAGAAAATGTCATTAAAGGGTGGGTAGACGGTGATCCTAGTTGATAACCCCAGTTCTTCATTTTTCACCTGGGACCTGTCCCAATTTAACAAACATAGAATTATAGAATCATAGAACTGGAAGGGACCTCGAGAGGTCATCTAGTCCAGTGTCCTGTCCTAGACCATTTCTGACAGGTGTTTGTCTAACCTGCTCTTAAAAACGTCCAATGATGGAGATTCCACAACCTCCCTGGGCAATTTAGTCCAGTGCTTAACCACCCTGACTGTTAGGAAGCTTTTCCTCATATCCAACCTAAACCTTCCTTGCTGCAATTTAAGCCCATTGCTTCTTGTCCAGTCCTCAGAGTCTAAGAAAAACATTTTTTTCTTCCTCCTCTTTGTAACCATCTTTGACATACCTGAAAACTATTCTCATGTCCCCTCTCAGTCTTCTCTTTTCCAGATTAAACAAACCCAATTTTTTCAATCTCCCCTCATAGGTCATGTTTTCTAGACCATTAATCATCTTTGTTGCTCTTCTCTGGACTCTCTCGAATTTGTCCACATTATTCCTGAAATGTGGTGCCCAGAACTGGACACGATACTCCAGCTGAGGCCTGATCAAACTGGAACAGAGCAGAAGAATGACTTCTCGTGCCTTCCTTACAACAATCCTGCTAACACATCCCAGAATGTTGTTCGCCTTTTTTGCAACAGCATTACACTGTTGACTCATGTTTAGCTTGTGGTCCAATATGACCCCCAGGTCCCTTTCCGCAGTACTCCTTCCTTGGCAGTCATTTCTCATTTTGTATGTGTGCAGCTGATTGTTCTGTCCTAAGTGGAGTACTTTGCATTTATCCTTATTTAATTTCATCCTATTTACTTCAGACCATTTCTCCAGTTTGTCCAGATCATTTTGAATTTTAATCCTATCCTCCAAAGCACTCGTGACCCCTTCCAGCTTGGAGGGGTTGCAAGTGCTTTGCAAATTCTATAAGTGTACTTTATATGCCATTATCTAAATCATTGATGAAGATATTGAACAGAACCAGACTCAGAATTGATCCCTGCGGGATCCCACTCATTATACCCTTCCAGCATGACTGTGAACCACTGATAACTACTCTCTGGGAACAATATTCCAGCCAATTATGCACCCACCTTATAGTAGCTCCATCTAGGTTGCATTTCCCTAGTTTGTTTATGAGAAGGTCTTGTTGGACAGTATCAAAAGCTTTACTAAAATCAAGATATACCACGTCTACCAATTCCCCCCATCCACAAGGCTTGTTATCCTGTCAAAGAAAGCTATCAGGTTGGTCTGACACAATTTGTTCTTGACAAATCCATGCTGACTGTTACTTATCACCTTATTATCTTCTAGATCTTTGCAAATTGATTGCTTAATTATTTGCTCCATTATCTTTCTGGGAACAGAAGTTGAGCTGACTGGTCTGTAATTCTCTGGTTTGTCCTTATTTTTCTTTTTATAGATTGGCACTATATTTGCCCTTTTCCAGTCTCCTGGAATCTCTCCTATCTTCCATGACTTGTCAAAGATCATCACTAATGGCTCAGATATCTCCTCAGTCAGCTCTTTGAGTATTCTAGGATTCATTTCTTCAGGCCCTGGTGACTTGAAGACATCTAACTTGTCTAAGTAATTTTTAACTTATTCTTTCCCTATTTTAGCCTCTTCTGATCCTACCTTATTTTCACTGGTATTCACTATGTAAGACATCCAATCACCACCAACCTTCTTGGTGAAAACCGAAACAAAGAAGTCATTAAGCATCTCTGCCATTTCTACATTTTCTGTTATTAGTTTCCCCCCTGTCCTTGGTCTTCCTCTTGCTTCTAATGTATTTCTAGACTGTTTTCATGTTACCCTTTAGGTCTTTACCTAGTTTAATCTCGTTTTGTGCCTTGGCCTTTCTAATTTTGTCCCTACATACTCGTGTTAATTGTTTATATTCATACTCTGTAATTTGACCTACTTTCCATTTTTCATAGGACTCTTTTTTGATTTTGAACGTCCAGAACAAATCCTGCAATGGTAGTAATCCTGCCTAACCACCTGTATGTGAGGATCATCTATCTTCCTCCTGCTAGGGCTGAGTCATAGCCTATTTTTGAGCCCTTCTGCACAGCTGATCTTATAGATTGTTTGGGCTGAGGTGAGGTGGCCACAAGAGGCACCAATTACTGCAGCCTCCCTTAAGGGCTGGAAAAATCTAAACATAGACGCTCATGAGTAAAAATAATGTAATGAAAGAAGGCCCGTGTAATCACAGTGTATCCAGTATCCCTGTAAGATACTTGGCCAGGAAGGTACTGCCAGAGAGATCCAGGGATTAGAAATTTAAAACCAAAACTTCAGGCCTATCATGGGTCAGAGGGAAGGACACAGAAAGGGTGAATGGAGGGTAGAAAAGAGAAACTATATCAATTAATTTTCAAATACCCCATCAGGCTTGCAAAAATCATTTTGAGAGACTTAGGGACAGATGGTCAGACTTCAGTGACATGAAGTCAATTTGCACCAGCTGAGGATCAGGCACCCAACTTGAGATGCATTGGAGAAAACTATGCAGATTGCCCCTTAAATGTGATGAGAATCATGTCCTTTAGTTACTTTACCTTTGGTCAGCTGTTTGCTACTCACATTAATTGCCTCAAAATGTTATTTCAGGACTGCAAGAGGAAAAGAAAGGGCTAGAAACAGATTTTAAAATGATAAAATGTGGGCAGGCTCCTAATATTACCTCTTTATTATTTCTTTTTCTACCTCACTGCTTTTATGGTGTAACTAAGCACAGTTCCATCATTCTTAAAAAGCTAATGTGGACTGAAGTGAAATTTACAAGTCATGGTCTTGTGTCTTTGCAAGTCTGTTTAACAGGTGTTAACATAAAAACTGCCCAGATGGCTCTGATCCTCAGAGCAAAGCCAGTCTCTTAATAACTTCATTCTTCCCCATTAGAGGATGAAGCCATCGCTCTGTCCAGCTGGTAAATATATACATCAAACTCCCACGGTAGTTGCCATTAAAACATCACCACAGTTGCCTCAGAGTCATATTTGAGATATAACGATATTTCCTGCAGTATTTCAACCCATAAATTCCTAGAGAAGCATTCAGAAAACTGAGCTTAGATAAATAACTGACAACTTTGCTGTCAGGTTTAGAGGGGCTGAGGACCAAATGAGCATTGGAGGGTGAACTATTCCTAGTGGTGGTTCTCCCCGGATAGATCAGAATTAAGATACATTAGCAAAATACCATCAAGGAAGCTTGGAGAGCAGCTAACTGTGCTGTCCCTGTTCCATGGATAAATAAAGGATTTCTCCTCTAAGAAAGTCAACCTAGCACTTTTAACAAATGTAATTAACCTGCTTGTGGAATCAGAGGATGGTCATGCTTAATAACTCATCCAGAGCCCACTGAGATCAATGCAAAGTTTCCCGTTGATTCGAATGGGCTTTGAACCAATCTTTATTTCTGGTTAGGTACAGTACGGTACGGTACATAAGCAAAGGTGTGCAAGAGAAGTGTTTCTTGCTGATTGCTGGCAGGAGATTATTTTTCTGTCCATGGCCAGGCCACTTTTGGAATACTCTACCCTGATTATATTTAAAAAAAATAAAAAAAACCTTTTGTCTCCAGGACTTGCAAAATCCCAGAGACAGGCACTAGGAGATATTTTCTTTTTCCATGGAAAGACGATAAGCCTTGATAAAAAATGTATGCATAATAGAGAAAGGAAGCTTTAAAACCAAGTCAGATAACTGTCTGAATATATGTTCAGTATCTCTCTCATATGTTCAGTTTTAATCAGACTTTGTTGGCTGATAGGGGACAAGAGCGTCTGTTACTGTACATCTCCAGAATGCTGAAATCTAAGGAGACAAATGAATTATTTTAGCTATACCAAGGATATTGCAGCAGGAGCTCACTGAAGAATATGTCTGCAGCAAATAAATATCTTTATGCATCGGCCAATGAGAGAGTTCCTTCTGTGCATTTAGTTAGGTTCTGTTTGGCTTAGAAGAAGAAAAAGCCATGCAATCCACCAATGTCCATTACTCTACCTTGTGAGATTTATACCGTGAATATCTTGTTTTCCTCTAAGAGCCTAATTCTCTTTAGTTAAAAATATATTCATGACTGCTGTTATCTTTGGCACTCAGTTCTACACATTACTTACCCTCTGTGCTAGGGAATGTCTTCCATACGGCTCAGCCCTTTCTTAGCTTCAGATCATAACTGCTTTTGGAAATGGCTGCTACCTCTCCAATAACTCTGTCACCTCCACCTTCCTTAGACCCTCAGCATTGTATCTGCACCTCTGTCATGCCCTCCTTAATCTGCTCCTTGATTGTGTTCATTAGCTTTGCTTTTCCAACTGCCCAATATCTATCACCCCAGAACCCCCTTTGTTCCTGATGTTTATAAATGTAACAGACTAGAGCCTACAGACATGGTTGTGCCCGCTCATCGTGCAGCACCACTTCTGCCTGGTGCTCTGTTCCTGCATTCTAATGCTGTTTGATTTCCAAGTTACTGTCAAAACTGAGTTAACGGGATTAGGTCTCTGTCTAGACCAGGGGTTGGCAACCTTTGGCATGCGGCTCACCAGGGTAAGCCCCCTGGCAGGCTGGGACGGTTTGTTTACCTGCCGCATCCACAGTTTCTGCCGATCGCAGCTCTCACTGGCCACGGTTCATCACTCCAGGCCAATGGAGGCATTGATGCTTGGATTTTCCACTTAATGGAATCTCTTCAGATACTTGGTACCCGAGTCCTTGCCACAGGGCGGTGATGCTTCAGCTACATAAGTATTCGGAGTTGAGTGCCAGTTGACACTTTTCAGCATTCCGGATCAGCTATGACACAGATGATATTGGAGCAGAATGGCGAGGGGAGATTGATTGGCTGCCCAAACCGTGGGGCGATCTTTTAACTGGCATTTGTTGGGAAGTTTTAATATTAAAAATAACCCCCCTACACACAGTCCCGATCTTAACCTCTGTTCATGCTAGTAGTGGATAACAGAACCCAATGCATCAAGCCAGAGGGAGTGTTGGCTCACAATATGCTTCTTCCTGGGCTTGCAAACATCTTTCCATGACATGATTCGGGGAAGTTGGTGTTGGTTGAACAGAGGGGACAACCTCTGCATGGGAAATGCTGGTGCAATTTAGAACTGAGTCAGCAGTGACTAGTTCATGCACTCTCTCTCACACACACACAGAGTTTCTGCTGCAACCACATTTCGAAAGCCTTTTCTGTTAAAAGTGCCACATACCACACAGTCATAAGTTAAAGATCTACTGGAAGCCAGGCACTATGCAATTTACGCAAGACCTGAGCTTGCTTTAATGATTTATTAAACCAGCAAACTGCACGGTCTTTGTCTGTCATTCTGGATTAGATTGCAAGCAATTTTGTGCTGAATTAATTGTTCTCAAGAAATCAAGAGTCACCCGGTTTTGTAATGTTTCCTCCCCTTAATTATTGTAAAAGTGAAAAATCTGAGGTTTTTTGCTTAGATGAACAAGAGTAATTTTTACTTTTCCCTACAGGACTTCACCGTTATCTCAGATGTTTGTGCAAAAATGTTGAAATGGTCTTACTTAAAGCTTATTTTGTTTATGATGCAGTTGATTTAAAGGCTTTAATTTAGGTTATTACATTCCCAATCCTGCAAACATTTGCACATGTGAGTAACTTTAAGCATGTGACTAGCTCCACTGAACTCAGTCAACGGGACTGCTCACACACACAAGGGTTAATAGGATTGAGACCTACGTATGTCAGCATTTAAAGCAATGAGAACACAGCTCAGATGTAACATATCACTAGTAGGTAACAATCCCTATGCCTTTTCAACTCACTTCTCCTGTCTTGGATTTTTTAGGTTGCATCAGGTGAATTTTGATGCTCCCACCTGCGAAGGCAAACGACGAGAAACGCTCTCGCTAATAGGGGACTTCTCTTCTTCTGCGGAATTCTTCGTCACTATCGCGGTCTTTGCCTTCCTGTATTCCTTGGCAGCCACCGTTGTTTACATTTTCTTCCAGAACAAATATCGTGAAAACAACAGGGGGCCTTTAATTGTAAGTGGGAATTTTCAGTGTCTTTTGTGTCTTTTTCCCATTGGATTTTTGGTGCTTGTGTTTGTTGTCTTGTTGGAGAATTGATGAGTGTCCCACTTCCTTGTGCAGCTCTTGACTCTGATACTTCCATGCTTAATGTTGATTTAATCAATTAGGACCATGAGAAGAGGGATGATGGAAACCACATGGCCCGTATAAATATAATTTGGTCTCCTGTGAGTACGTGTGGTACATTATGCCCATTGACTTCAATGAGGCTTTTCAATTGTGTTGTGTTTTCAGGATTGGATCCTTACTGGTGAAGCTACTGGTGGAATGTGGGAAAGTGGCGAATGGATGATCTGGGGAAGGAGAGATTGCTGAGGCCGGGAAGAAGTAGGCAGGTGAAAAAGCAGGGGGAGAAGAGAAATCTCTAGGAGCAATACAGATCTTAGAGTGACCCTAACAGGCCACTGAAATGATGCCTTGGAGCCCAAGCTTAACCCTGAAGACAGCTTGTTTGTTGATTTAGCAGCTACATCCACATCTAAATTTTAGACCATTATCTGCTGTAGATTTGTTGAGATGCCACAGGGGCCTAAGGTACTGTGTAGTCAGCTAGAAATATTTTGCTCCCTGAGATAGGGTTTTGTTACATTATTTGTGGAATGTTTCTGGAGCTGGTTCTGCAGCATCACACTGTCCTCCGTGCTGAGTTCCCCGCGGGTGCACAGTTCCACACTGGGTATTAGTTTATCCTCCTATTTAAGGTAACAGCATTGTGCAGCTCGTGCTTTAGTGCACTGTAGCTGTGCTTGTTTCTCTACAAAGATTGATTCTTGCAAGGTCAGAATAAAAATCAATGGCTATCAAACAGCCATTTTATTATAAATCAGTCTTTTAGGCTCCTTTTCTTCCCGGGTTCCATTCGCACTTGAATGCATCATGAATCGTGAGATGCCCTGTGGTCTGTTTATTCAGATAATCTTGGCGTGTTTGAGTCTCATGCTACACTCATGTTTAATTGGTTCTCTGAATGTGCACATTTTTACAGGAACACACTTGTGTCTTGTCTCCTTATTCACATATTGAATTCTTCCCTCCAAAGATTGTAGAGGAGAAAAAGGATACACTGGGATGAGTTACGAAACATAAGGCTGTGGAGAACAATTCAGTTAGAGAAGGGCTTAAGGGAAAAAGAAATTCAGCTCTGGATTTCAAATACCCCAAAGTTCATTAAGGCGGGGAGGAGGGAAAGGGGGGCGATCCAGTCTATTTGGTTCAGAACTGTCTCTACAATGACTCGTAGTTTTACATGCATAATAAAAACACAAGGTAAATAAAAGCAAAGTACTATAAATTGCCAATATGGAAGGGATGTACCTATTGAAGGAAATGTCTAGAGTAAAAGGGAAGGTTGCATAAATATCTTTTTAGTGCTGAGTGAAAAGTTTTTCTTTAAAAAATGTCTATTTTGAGCTATTCAACTTCTTTGCAACATTCAGAATTTCCAACATGACAAATTGATTTAAAATTTAAAAAAATAGGTTCAATTCCCATCTAATGAAATAAAAATGAAAATGTTTTGGATTTGGGTTTTTTGTCTCCTTTTTTCCCTTTTCACACTGGAGGGAAAAACATTTACTGGAAAAGGTGAGGGAGAAAGAGGGGAAATCCCTAAAAAAAAAAAAATGTGAAATACACAATTTTTTTGCTGTGATTCCATTTGATTAAATTTGAATGAAGTAAATTTTTATTTCAAGTTGCTTAATCAGAACATCTGACTATTCCACAGGAAAAAAGCTGAACAAAATGAAAAATTTTGGTTTCAATTGTTTTGTGGAAAATAATTGTGGTGTTTTTTTTTTTTTGACCAATTGCAATCACTGCAGAAAGTAACTTACAATAAGGAGAGTGGAAAAATGATACTAAAATCTCAGAATACCATGTAGTTTGTTATTACAGGATATTTTACTGTTAAGAATATTACTGCCATGTTGCTTCCAAAATTCATTCAAAATCCACAGTGCAGTTGTCACAGGTAAAGCGTAGCATTAATTCACTGTATTCTCTTTAACCAATTGTAATTGAGTCCAGAGGTTACATCTAATAGGCTTCTGTAGCTAATGTTGTTGTTCTCAGTTTTTCCGTCTGTAAAACAAGGATCATTTACGTTACTCATAAGGGTGTTCTAAATATTAAGCCGTCTATTTGCACAGTGTTTTAAAGATGTAACCAGCTGTTGGTGCTGACTATGGTTATGAAGTGTCATTGTTGCATGACATCTTGCTGGGTGTCTTAGTAATGAATACACATGTAAATTTCAGAAAATTTCTAGTAACTTGCTGAGATTTTTTTCTGTTGAAATATCATTCAGTGCGACTTTTAACTGGCCTATCCATTTACACAGCATGGTTGGGAGCATAGTGACCATTACAATTTATGCTGACAATTATTATCTCATTGAGTACTTGTACTCCCGTGTCTGTCTAAACCATCTGTCCAGCTCCTTGGGGCACAGACTGTCTTTATGTTCTGTGTTTGTGCTGTGCCTAGCACAGTGGGCTCTGGTCCAAGACTAGGGCTCCTAGGCACTGCCATAATATAAATAAATAATAACATTAATAATTTGTACATGCAGTGAGATTCATTGGAAGCGTTTGAGTGCTGGCAATAGAGAGTTCTTGAAGCGGTTTCTTCAAAGAAAACAAACTTAATCTTCTCTTCAGGTTGGAGAGACTAATCTGTATTACAGAGATAACATGGGTGGCACAAAAGGACACTGAGTAGCCCTGCCCCTCCCATTTCAGCTAGGAACATGTCTCCTTGTCAATTGTGGAGAAGCTATCACTTCTCCAAGTGAGAGGGACAAAATGGGAGTAATGCCTCAGTCACTAAGCCCAGTGGAAAAGAGAAGTGATTATGAGACCCAGTAATTTAAAATGTCTCTACCTGAAAGAGTTAGTGTAGCGGTGAGGCACAAAGAAGCAGAAAACATCGGCAATCAAGTGGCCTGTCAGTCTCCGTTCTTATCACCTTCAGGCCTTCACCCCATCTACAAAGGAAGAAAAAGCAGGTGCAGACAGACCTCACTCAAGGGCCCATATCATCTGAGTTTACTTCCCAGTCTGAAAATTAAAAGTGCAAACCAGCATCCTGTATGGCACAAGTCCGTGTAGCCCATATAACAGTGAAATACTGGCAGTGAAAAGCCTGTAACACACCTATCTTTGATCCCTGAGACGCTGACCCTCCCAAAGAAAGTTATTCTACAACTCTGGAATGTTCTGGCCAGCGCTGAAGCAATCTAAGAGGCCTCCTGTTCACAGCACTAGAGATACATAGACCAATTGTCAGTTATTTCCTCTAATCACTGGGGATGGGTACTCCTAGTGCCATTTCTATAATGCATTTTTTCCTGCTCCTCAGTGAATCATTAGGTAGAAGATGATCACAATTTCAGTCTTCACTTTGTTCTTGTCCTTGATCCCAAGCTGACCTTGAACAAAAAACCCCACCCCTTTTAAACTTCACTCTCACTCTTGAATTAACATTTGTTCATTCTGTGATTACTCCCGCCTTTAAACTTCACGCTTCAGGGAGCTGCTTTTTGTTTTTTTCAGGATTTTTAAAATAAATTCTATAGGAAAAATGGGAGAAAAGCTGTGTCACTTGAAATTTAAAAAAAGGGCAGAAACCCTGAAATAGACAATAGGAGCACTGCCAATGAATCAAATCACATTAAGCCTAATTTAATATGAAGTATAGTATCAGTGGCAGCCACGTCATCACAGGTTGGCCTCAACATTCACAAGGACAAGACCAAGACCCTTAGGATTAATTCCATCAGCAACGACCCAGTCAAACTGAATGGAAGCCCCCTGGAAGAAGTGCAGTCCTTCACCTACCTAGGTAGCATCATCGACCAGCAGGGTGGCACAGACGCAGACATCAAAGTAAGGATTGGTAAGGCAAGAGCAGCCTTCTTACAGCTTAAGAACATCTGGAGCTCCAGAGAGCTGTCTTTGACAATAAAAATTCGACTGTTCAACTCCAATGTGAAATCAGTCCTACTGTATGGAGCTGAAACCTGGAGGACAACCAAAACAACCACCAGGAAGATCCAGACCTTCATTAATAGCTGCCTCAGAAGGATTCTCCAGATCCGCTGGCCAGACACCATCAGTAACATCCACCTCTTGGAGAGGACCCCTCAACTCCCAGCAGAGGAAGAAATCAGAAGGAGAAGGTGGGGTTGGATAGGACATACACTACGCAAGCAGCCAACTAACATCACCAGACAGGCACTGCGGTGGAACCCCCAAGGCAAGCGGAAAAGAGACCGTCCAAGAAACACCTGGTGATGCGATCTTCAGGCTGACAGCAAAAAAATGGGCTATACCTGGAACCAGCTAGAGCGAATGGCCCAGGATAGAGGACTCTGGAGATCTGTGGTTGGCGGCCCATACCCCATTGGGGTGACGGGCATGAGTGAGTGAGTGATAGTATCAATAGAACAAATTCAACATTTTAATTCCTTGCAGGAACAAGAAAATCATATAACATATATTTTGGTAATTAAAGGTTTTAAATAGTATGAAAAAGCAATATTTATTACTGTGACAACCCAGAAATCATCACCCAGATAGTATAAATTATTTGTACAAATATACACATTTGTGTGTTATGGTTTTCAATAAACAACACTTTAATTGAAGCTTATATTTTCTTGAGAAGGAGAGAACAGTAAGAAATCAAACATTATTGTGATTAAATATTTCCAATAACGAAAGATTTCAGTTCCCTCTGCTGCCAGTCTGATGATGATGCGAAAGACAGTGCAGGTAGTGATGCCTATCAGTGAAGTTTCCATTATAAGACCCTGTTTTCAGTTACTTATTACTCTCCCAAATTTTAACCATTCAGGTTGAAATTTTCCATCTGCCTAAGGTTGAACTTTTTTGAAAAGTGTCAGCGCTAATGGTTCAGTTGCTTCTGAGAATGATGTTATGGAAAAATACATTGTTTTTCCATGTTAAAAAAACCCATATCGCCATTTTATTGAGATATTCTAGCACTGCCTGGGGTCAGGTTGTGCTTTGTCACGCCTTTGAAGATATGCCCACATTGGACCAAGTTATAGAATAGATACATACCTTACTGTATGTATTCGTGGCATAGAATAGATACATACCTTACTGTAGCTGTACCATGTACACATGTAATTTGTAAAGCCAAAATGTCTGATAACTTAAAATGGGAGAGTAACAGACTGCGAGTCCTGGGGATGATAACCCAGGTGATAACCTGGACAAAATTGTTCTCGGCCAAGCTTGCAGTGCTTTTCATCTCTTCACACTGACTCAACAGGCATTCTGGGCTTCAGAGCGACACCCAATGACAATCCTGGAATCTTATATAGATTCCTTCTGCACTAAGTATGCTCCATCCCCTCTCCGCTCCTGCATCCTGACCACCCGGTGCTTGGGCTTATCCTCACAGAGACATTGAGCAGGCTCGAGCCCCAGGCTGTGCTGGACTTTCCTTGTAATTGTTCCCTCTGACTGCTGGCCTCTGTGGTAGCCGTCACAGGAACTGAGAGCAGGGAGCCTGTCTCTCTTTTCTCTCACTGCAGGCCCCCACCCAGGCAGTGTGGCAGAGAAGGCGGGAGCTACCTGACTCAAATGCAGATGGGAGAAAAAGAGGAAGGGGAGAGAGAGCTGATTGTAGGAGGGAGTGGGGATTGGAAGGAGAGCCAGGACTTGGGGACAGGAGCAGAGGGAGCAGAAGATGGGGAAGTGAGGACAAGAGCAATCTTAATTCTGGCATTTCCTGACTTTTGGGTGCTTCCTTTTGCAACCATAATGTTCTTTTAACATAGTTGTTTTTTTATGTAATATGTGTGTACAGTATGTACTGAGCTGTTTGTTAATAATAATTCTAAGCATCAGTCACATTTGACTCTGCAGCTGAACTTTGTTTTATTTCAAAATCCTAAACAACATGCACATTCTAAATATAAATCTGGGTCCATCTTGAGGAATGAAAAAGTAGGGGAACAAATGTAAATGAAAATCTATTTAAGTGATGGATTAGTATTCAACAGACAGGAATATTTTTAAAGGAATACACAGGTGACCTAGACTCTAATGAGCATAGAGTCTAATCCTGAGGTTCACCAAAAAAAAAGTCATTTTCTGAGACATCCATTACTCAAGGCAGGTATTTAATCTGAGGCCAATGGCCCTCTTTCTGAGCACATTACAGTGGAATGACTCCTTTATCTCCACTGTAATGTGCTCAGAAAGAGGGCCAAAACATCAGGGCAGCTGCAGAACAATCACACAGGATTCGACAAGCTGAAGCCCAGGAATCCAGCACGTTTCAGCTGACTGCGTTGTCCAATCTTGTTCCAAATGACATTAGAGAAAGGAAAGGGATTAGCCAACACACCTGATGCATAGTGAACACTACATAGCTCTGAAAAGTCTCCGGCTGGAGGCACCTGCATGAAGTGCTTTGCCAGTTGTTAAGCTTTCCTTTCTTAGCAAGCTTAATCTTCATTATCAAGTTAGTTTCACTCAATTTGCTTCTACCCACCTCAAATTTCTACCCAGTGTTATTAAAAAAAAAAAGCCTTGACTTCTTCAGCTTGATTTAATTTCCCACGTATTAAAATTCTGGCAGAATTAAGAAAAACAAATTATGCTTAATAAAAAAGGCTTGGATTGGAACCCATGTGACATTTGATGTGCAGTGGTGGTGTGCAATTAGATTACATGCCAGGCCCTGTAAGACTGGACCTCACTAAATAAAATGTGAATTGTGCTAAATGTCAATTTAGCAATTATCTCAGCAGTTTCAGCCCCAGGTATGATTTTTCAGGAAGATATTTGCCGTTAAACCATGATCATGTTCATCCATCGTTATCGATGAAGACCTCAACAACTCATTCGTTGGATGACCGGGCTCTGTGCGTCCGAAGATGACTGATCAGTCCGATTCGGGCGTGGAATGTCCGGTCACGCATCGGGCAGACATATGATGGCACTCTCGATGATGTGCGGGCAGCTCTGGACTTGCGCAGCTCACGATTTCTTTCAGCCTCAGCAGTACGCCTCGCCTCAGAAGTATTACTACCTGTGTGAATGAGGCTACGCCGTGCTGGAGGGTTCAGTGCGAGGGTTTCCCATGTGGTGGTGTTGATCTCGAGGGACTTCAAAGAGGTCTTCAACGTGTCCTTGAACCGCTTCTTTTGTCCTCCATGGGAGCGCTTTCCCTGGGTGAGTTCTCTGTAGAAGAGCTGTTCAGGAATGCGCTTGTCTGACATTCTCATGACATGTCCTGGCCCATCTGGTCTGGGCTCTCATCAGCAGTGTGTGAACTGACAGCAGACTGGCTCGGGTAAGGACTTCAGTATCAAACACTTTGTCCTGCCATCTGATTTTTAGAAGCTTTCGCAGACAGGAAATATGGAAGTGATTGAGCCTTCGTGCATGACTCCGATAGACAGTCCACATCTCGCAGGTGTACAGCAGAGTTGAAAGCACCACTGCTCGGTAAACCTTCAGCTTCGTTGGTAGGCTGATCCCTTGACGTTCCCAGACGTTGGAGCGCAATCGGCCAAATGCAGAGCAGGCTTTAGCAATTCTGCAATTTACTTCATCATCGATTGATACTGCTCGGGAAAGGGTGCTGCCCAGGTACGTGAAGTGGTCCACTGCCTTAAGTCTCTGTCCATTTACAGTGATGGATGGTTCTGAGTATGGAGCGTGGGGAGCTGGCTGGTGCAGGACCTCAGTCTTCTTGATGTAAATGGTGAGACCGAAGTTGTTGCATGCAGATGAAAACTTGTCCATAGTGGCTTGCATTTCTGGCTCTGTACTAGCATTCAGAGCACAATCGTCAGCAAAGAGAAAGTCTCGAAGTACAGTTTCCTTCACCTTGGTGATAGCACGCCATCGCCTCAGATTGAATAGTTTCCCATCAGTTCTGTACTTCAGGCCTACTCCTTCAGTGCAGTGTTAAAAGGTATCAGTCAGAGTGGCAGAGAATATCGTGCTGAACAAACTGGGTGCTAAAACACACCCTTGCCTGATGCTGTTGGTGACTGGGAAGGCTTCAGGTGTTTCACCGTCATCCAGGACAGGGTGTATGGGGCTGTCAGGGAGGAGTAGTACCTCTGATGGGGGGGCAGTCGTACTCCTAGGACTCATCCACTTTGGTCCCCACTTGACACCCAGCTCTCACCTGTGGCTCTAAGTAGCTGTCAGCATGCGACAGTGGCCACACTCCGGAAACCGTCTGGACTGGCGGGCTAAACCAGGTGAGGGTAGCCGATGAGTCTGAGACCCTCAGTGGGTTAGGGCCTGTCTACCCATTGCATGCAAAGGCTGGATCCGGCTGACTGAGGAAACTGGTTCAACAGTCAGGAAGGCAGTGACAGCAAGCATTGTGGAATGCTCAAGAGCACGACAAGACACGTGGGCGTCCTGGTCATCCACTGCACCCTGCCCTATCTCCAGCCGTCTCGACTCTTGTCATGCCACTGGATACAGATAGGACCTGAGAAGAGAGAGCGAGGTTGACGTCGTGCAACTCTCCCTCACTTTAATCCAATTCACGCGCAAGTCTCGACATCATATCCTATCACCGTTAAACCATACCCATAGGAGCTAGGATTTGGAGTCTTTTTACTGCTAAGGCTTCAAAGAATAACATCTTTTCATTGGAGGTGTCCTTGAGTCTAAATGAATTGCACCATGAAGCCCTTGGGTGTTGATATATTTGTCATCAATTCCGTAACACAAGCTTCAAGAGAATTCCTCTAGGTAGCAAGAAGCAAGGTCAGTGTAAATCAAAGCATCGTAGCATGGCCATTTAACTGCTGCAGCCCTGTGTGTCAGGGAGGTTTGCCACTAAAGAGAGTAGCGAGCTTTTGGCATTCTATTGAGGTGCAGTAAATTTAATCCTGTTTGTGAGGGTGAAGAAATCACTTCCTCACTATTTCTTGTAAGGGTGGCTTATGGATTTAAGTGGCTTCCAGCATCAAAAGGAGGGGGGGGACTGAAGCGATGACCCTCCTCTAAATTTAAAATATCACTTATGCTTTGCATGTCAGCCCACCATACTGCACTTTGTACTGCATTCTTTCACTTCCAATCATACCTCCCTTGTATGTTAAAGTGTGTGAGGGGGGTGAGGGCAAGAGAGGGAAAGCAGCCTGCATGGGAGATGGTGGAACACCAAGACACAATCATGTTATGAGTGGTACGTTAGACTTGCAACACGTCAACCATCTGCTGCAGACTGACAGATGGGATGAAGAGTGACAGTAGAATGGCTCCTTAGTTTTAGCGGGACATAAAAAGCTTGAAAAATAACACTTTTTTCCTCTCAAGACCCACACAGTAGCAATAGAGTTGGTCACTTGTTCCTGTAAAAAGTGAGAGGTGTGTGTAGGCATGTCTGTAACAGAGAATGGGCAACGCAGTTTCGGTTGTTCGTTAGACTCATAAAGCCCTGAAGTTCGTTCTCTTGGGGCTTCACATTGGTAGGAAGTAGTACGTAATGGTGCGTGGTACTTTGCAGAACCAAGCCCTTGGAATGTTTTTGTTTGGCTGGTTTGCTGCTGGTAGTAGTGAAGGTCTAGCCCGTTTCAGATGGCACTCAGCTGAAATACTGATGCGCAGTGACAGCATTTTGCAAAGGAGCTGCTGAGCACACAGCAAATGGTAACTGAGCTAAGCATGTGTGGAACTGCTTGCATGGCCAGCCAGTCAAGAGTTCACCTCCTACCTAGACATCTAAATAAGGGCCAGATTTACAAATTCACTCACCTCCCAGCAGCCTGCTTTGTGACACTGAGGGACAGATTTTTCAAGACAGTTCAGCATCCAGCAGGCTGGATGGACTCTTCTGAAAATCTGGCCACTTAGTTAGAAACTTAAATCGGATCTGTGCTCATTTGAAAGTCTCTACCTAATGGGGGGCACTGAGCACTTTTGAAAATTCTGGCTGTGGCTTAAGACCCATCAGATTATTGCCAGGCAATACAAAGTTCTCTTTCTGTCCTATAGTCTAAAGTTTGATTTTTGATACATTTCCTCTGATGCTTCGCTGCCCCCTAGACACATCTATCTAATGCTTTTGTCTCATCTGGTTTTACAGGACTTCATCGTGACAGTGGTCTTCTCCTTCTTGTGGCTGGTGGGTTCATCTGCTTGGGCAAAGGGACTGTCTGATGTAAAGATTGCTACTGATCCAGACGAAGTGCTATTACTGATGTCGGCTTGCAAACAGCAGTCTAACAAATGCATGCCTGTGCGCAGCCCCGTTATGTCAAGCTTAAACACTTCGGTTGTAAGTAGATCTGTTAATTTTTTTTTCTGTAAGGCAATGAAAGTGTGTGCACCTATTTTCAGCTTCCCTTCCTTTGACACTCCAGCTTTTGCTTATCTTTCCATCTGAATGCTCATCCCCATCCATGCAGGATCTAAGCCAGACCGCCCATAAGAGCACTCTCCCATACACCCCACCTATAATTTGGTATTCTGCTTGTATATTGCCGTCTCCTCCAAATGCATTTTCTTCAGCGGCAATGAGCTCTGCAGAGGGAACACCACAGCCCAACAAAGATGGTCGCAGTGGCAGCATCAGAATGAGACACACAAAAACCAGAATTAGTATTGTGCATGCTCGCACTGCGCTTCATGGGTGCAGCAAAGGTTATGTTTGCTTTCAGCTTGAATCTACCATCACGTGTTAAAAAATAAAACACTCTGTGTTTGTCTTAAGTAGAGCTGGGAGGAAAACAGTCTTCCTGACCTGATAAAAAATGTTCAAGATTTTGTCATTTTCTTCTCACTCCACATCGAGCTGAAAAGTTGAAATCTCAAGGTTCATGAACAGATAGTCCAAACATATTCAGGTTGGGTCAACTGAAATTTTGTTTCAATTTTGACTTAATTTTTACTCTGAATATCTAAGCCAAGGAATTTCAAAGCGAGAAGCAGAACTGTTCATTTAGAAAATGGTGGTGGGGGGGAACATTTTGACAAATTAAAAAAGAATTGAAAGTTGTCAGACTGGCCCGTTCCTGTGAAAAGTTTAAGTTTCAGCAAATTGTGAGTGCCTCTAACACTAATTAATGTTACAAAGACAACAGCAAAACCTTCAACCGCCAACACAACAAAATAGTCAAGGCTTTCTCTGGCAACTCCCATTCCCTATAAAAAAAACATCCCCTTCAAACTCCAACTGGTTTAGCTACTTGGGCAAATAAGATGGGCTTTGCAGCTGCTGTCCCTTACTATTTTGGGCTAAGCAGGAACCCTTGCTTCACAGCTGAGCATGTAGCTTCCTGAGCCTTTTGGGAAGGGTTGTCTTTAAATAGCCTAGGCTCATTTAATTAAAAGAAGTGTATTGGATAAAGCTAAACATACATATATATTAGGCCACAAAAGTCGGGCCTTTGTACTGATGAATTGCTTTGGTTCTTGTTTAGGTCTTTGGATTCTTGAACTTTATTCTCTGGGCAGGAAATATTTGGTTTGTTTTTAAGGAGACTGGGTGGCATTCCTCGGGCCAGAGGTACCCTCCAGACACCATGGAGAAACAATCAAGCAGCTATAACCAAGGTGGCTATAATCAAGACAACTATGGCCCAACTGGAGGATATAACCAACCTGCAGGCTTTGGCCAACAAGCTAACTATGGCCAGGTGGGTGAATATGGCCAGCAACAGAGCTATAGTCAAAGTGGGCCCACCTCATTTGCCAATCAAATTTAGCATTCACAGAGTTTGCATTCTTATACCCCTTATATGTAGACAGTGTCACAACACTAGGTTTCAGTGGCACCAGATTTGTAAAGAAAGTTTAAATAAAGTAATACTCCATGAGAGTATGTAATGTAAATCAAAGATCTAATGATACCTATTGAAGCAGATGGTGGTGGCTAGTTTGTTATTTTTGTCACTAGACAACTGATGGTGATATATTCATCACAGGTGATGAACTGGAGTAAGTATTGTTGTATGTATTGTATAGATAACTTATGGTAGTTTGTATGTGTACTAAAATGGTAGAAGCATTTTGTAGCCTCAAGTCTGTAGTATGTAATATGCATAACATAATGAAGTAGAATGGAATTTTTCTTCTGCATTTTGGTGAAAAACAGAAATGTTTTATTCTGATTTCTAAAGATTATTCAGTATATCACAATGCATGTAACATTGTTCCCAAATTTTCAAGACTGCCTGTTTGTGACGCTTTAGAGCATTTGTTCTTAGTATATTTTTTCCAGAGGATTTTTTTGATTATTATTTTAATTAACCAGTTCCCATGTGACTTAGTGCATGAATAAGCAGTTTCACACCAACAGAATGTTTTGGACCCTGTATATGGAATTTTTCAATTTCTGCCACTACTTTTTTTAATTAAATGTATGTTTAAGAAAATGTATGTATATTTTATATATTTTGCAGAGTTGGATATATGGCTTAGCCAAGTTCTGAATGCTTTGTAACTAAAATGTTTTTCCTTGAAAGAGCATTCAGTAGCATAAACAGTACCTGACCGATGTTTATTTCCGTTAACTAAGCTAAGTATTCAGTCTATAAATCACTATTTCTATTGATGTTTTGTGAAACTTTTAATGTGAGCTGTGAAAACTAAGGACCAAGTAACTGTGTTATATGTTTACAAAGGTATTTATTTAATTAGGATAACAGAGGTGCAGATATCAGTAACCAAAACCATGTGAAAAATATGCCACGTCGCATGTGTAATTTTAACAGAACATGGCAAGGACATAGACCATTGTTAGTCAATATTATAAAGCGTAATTATTCCTTTATTCCGGATGGAAATATTTCCATCTATGCTATTTGAAAATCATTAAATGACAGTTCGGTTCCATCATTGTGGTGAATGCTGGTTTTGAATAACAGTTTTGGTGCTATCAGGAAATATTAGGAAGATGGCAAAATCTAAAAAAACTCATCTTAAAATATATAAAGGCCAGATTCCTAGCAGGTGTAAATTGGCATCGCTTCACTGAGGATTTGGACTTTGCTTCTTACAGTACATGGGATTCTGCGTAGCCAAAAAGGTCACCTTAAATTCTCTTTTCTTACTCAGTTTGAAGCCTGAAACACAGCATCATAATTGAAACTGATCATCTGCATTTCTAAATAAAAGTGTATCCGTCTATAATATTGTATGAGCTGTAATGTAAAGCATCTTAGCATAAAACAACATAGTCTTATATGATTGTTGTAATCAATTTATGGCTCCTCAGTGGATGGATCTATATTGTGATATCTATTTGACCCTAATAAAGTTATTGCATACAATGTACATTTGAAGAGTATGATGATATTATAACAGTGTAAAATAAGCCTGCGCTAAACCAAAAAGTTGATAATATTTTAACAACTATGTTTTGACCTTGTAATCCTCCTTTTGAGTATTTTCCAAGATTTTTACAAGGATTGTACAGACATATATTTGGAGACGTGATTCATTTCTGGTAGGTAAGTCAGTGTCACAAGATAAAAATTCCCAATTTTAACATATACAGTCCAATTTCTGTGTGTTTGTCTCTCTCTCTCTCCAAGTATTAATACATCAGTACTGTGTTGTTTAATTGTCCAGAACAAAACAAAGAACTGCAGCGGGAGGGGGATCCTTATCTTCCAGCTTTGCCCCTTTCGTTTGGTGCCTCCCGGTTTCTTGAACTGGGGGAGAGACTTTCTCTAGGGACTTGTGACTTTCTGTTCTGACCTGCCTTAAATTTAAAGCATTCTTCTTTTACGTGGCCATTTTTTTTTCTCCACAGTAACAGATCCCAACCCAGCATCCAGGAATCTTGCAGCCTGTGAACCACAATGGGACTCCACCAGGATGCCAGCTCCAAGCATTCAAAAATCATGGGTCAGGATCCCAAAACCATGAGATTGGCTTAAAATATATATAGAGAGAGAGGTTATTTCTATTTGCCTTCTCTTTTCTGAGCCTTTCGGGGGCGCTCAGATCATGTTTTCAAGCTTTTCTCCAAAACCATGAGGGTTAGAAACTTACTTTTCTAAATACAAGCTGAGTTTCTCCCATAAGCACAGCACACCAGAAGCTGGGGCTTTCATGACTCATGATTAAATTTCAAGTTGACAGCACTGTCAGGGTCTGCATTTGCAAATCCCAGTGTAGGATTTGGCTCTAAATGAATAACATAATCAACTCGTGTTTTGGACTAACTGTGCTTAGATTTTCAGAAATCCTTTTAGAAAGTCACTCATCAAAGGCTCTTAAGCAAAGTAAGCTGTCACGGTATAAGAGGGAAGGTCCTCTCCTGGATCAGGAACTGGTTAAAAGACAGGAAACAATGATCAATTTTCAATGGAGAGAGGTAAATAGTGGTGTCCCCGAGGGGTCTGTACATATTCATAAATGATCTGGAAAAAGGGGTAAACAGTGAGGAGGCAAAATTTACAGATGATACAAAATTGCTCAAGATAGTTAAGTCCCAGGCAGACTGAGAAGAGCTACAAAAGGATCTCATAAAACTGGGTGACTAGGCAACAAAATGGCAGATGAAATTCAGAGTTGATAAATGGAAAGTAATGCACATTGGAAACCATAATCCCAACTATACATACAAAATGATGGGGTCCAAATCAGCTGTTACCATTCAAGAAAGATCTTGGAGAGTTCTCTGAAAACATCCACTCGTGCAACCACAGTCAAAAAAGTGAATAGAACGTTGGGAATCATTAAGAAAGGGATAGATAAGAAGACAGAAAATACCATATTGCCTCTATATAATTCCATGGTTTGCCCACACCTGACTACTGCGTGCAGATGTGGTCACCCCATCTCAAACAAGATATACTGGAATTGGAAAAGGTTCAGAAAAGGGCAACAAAAATGATTAGGGGTATAGAACGGCTTCTGTATGAGGAGAGATTAATAAAACTGGGACTTTTCAGCTTTGAAAAGAGATGACTAAGGGAGGATATGATAGAGATCTAGAAAATCATGACTAGTGTGGAGAAAGTAAATAAGGAAGTGTTATTTTTCACTTCTCATAACACAAGAACTAGGGGCCACCAAATGAAATTAATAGGCAGCAGGTTTAAAAAAAACAAAAGGAAGTATTTCTTCACACAACGCACAGTGAACCCGTGGAACTCTTTGCCAGAGGATGTTGTGAAGGCCAAGTCTATAATAGGGTTCAAAAAAGAACTAGACACGTTTATGGAGAATAGGTCCATCAATGGCTATTAGTGAGGATGGGCAGGAATGGTGTCTCTAGCCTCTGTTTGCCAGAAGCTGGGAATGGGCGACAGGGGATGGATCACTTGATGATTCCCTGTTCTGTTCATTCCGTCTGGGACATCTGTCATTGGCCACTGTCGGAAGACAGGCTACTGGACTAGATGGACCTTTGTTCTGACTCAGTATGGCCGTTATGTTCTTATTTGCCTGCACAAATGGGAGGCAGCATTGCCTAGTGGCTAGAACACTGACCTGGGACTCAAGAGATCTGGGTTCTGTTCCCAGCTCTGTGCCTAGTCTGAGAGGTGGCCTTAAGGAAGGCACGTCCCCTCTTTGTGCCTCAGTTTCCCCATCTGTAAAATAGGGATAATACTAACCTCTATAACATGCTTTGAGATCTGTGGATGAAAGTGCCATGTAAGAGCTAGGCATCATTATTAAGTTTCAAGTTTAAGCAAACATTTTCATCTGAAAAACAGAACTGAGGGAATGACTTAGTAATAGAGCCAAGCAACATACCCATTCTCAAAAAAGAACTTATCCAGTAATATATTCAAGGAAGGAGTAGGATATACAGGCTCTTTAGTAGTGTTTAGCAGTAATGAGCTGATTGGTGTCTGATACATCGTCTGCCTGGTGACTATAGTTTCACGGGCAGGCATGTGGGTTAGAAGGTCCAGCAAGTTTTCTCCCTCTCTAACTCCTCTGATGAAGATAACGTAGCAACTGCAAAAATGAAAACAAAAATCCATGCATGTGTTTGTATATGTAACAGCTGGAGAATATGCAGGAACGTTCCTTTTGTGTGAAAGTCATGGTACAGGGCCGATTACATCACAGGGGAGCATCAGGAGGAAAAATACTGAGTTTGGTGTTTCCTGATGTAAGGCTAATAATGGCTTTGTAAACTGCAGCTTCCTCTCCAAAGTCCTGTGTGCTGCTGGCAGGTGGCTTTCTTTCCCACTGCGCTATTAGTGGGCATATCTGCTAATTAGTTAAATAACTAGGTCAACCTTGAAGCATATATGTCCCTTGATGTTCAGGACAGTCCTTCCTGCTCATTTGTAATCTTTCCCGGGTATTTCTCGTTGTAGCTCATTTCTCCGCTATCCTAGCGGTTAGATGTGTTGGTATTACTAGATCTACAATCAGTGGAGGCTGCTATCCCCTTCCCTCCCCACACACTCCTTTTCCTCCCAGGTAGCTGGCAGTGATTGTGTCCTGAAGCTTCATGTGCTCCTCAAGCCCAAAGACACGTGTGTGCCTCGATACTTGCCCCTGAGCGCCCTGCGGCTGTGCCCAGCTCGCTGCCTTCCAGAGCTGCTCCCTTCCCCCCCACACACATCCGCTTAAACAGCAGGCTATCCCAGCAAAAGGAGAGCTGCAGAGAGTAACCCCTGGGTGCATTAGTCCTCCAGCTGGGGAGCGATGGGCATCTCCCCTGCCTCACACTGGGCTGGCCCTATTTCCAGCCCTCATAGACAGTGGGAGCTGTGGGGCCTGGAGCATGGGGAGCAGACCCAGAGATTGCGGATTCCTGAGGCTCTGTCTATGCCAGGATTTCAGCACAGACTTCGAGTGCAGGCCTGGTTTACGCTGGAGCAGCAGGACATGCAATGCAGGAGTTGTAAGGAGATAACACACAGACTGTGATCGAGTTGCCCCTCGTAAGTATCTACATGGGAAATGGATATTTACTAATGGGCTCATCAATCTAGCAGAGAGAGGCTAATGAAGTCCAGTGGCTGGAAGGTAAAGCTATACTATTCAGACTGGAAATAAGGCAGTGAAAGTAATTAACAACTGAAACAGCTTCCCAAGGGTCATGGTGGATTCTCCATCGCTGACCATTTTTTTAATCAAGATGGGATGTTTTTTCTAAACGATCTGCTCTAGGAATGACTTTGGGGCAGTTCCCTGGCCTGCGTTATATAGGAGATCAGTCTAGATCAGAGGTCGGCAACCTTTCTGAAGAGGTGTGCCGAGTCTTCATTTATTCACTCTAATTTAAGATTTGGCGTGCCAGTAATACATTTTAACGTTTTTAGAAGGTCTCTTTCTATAAGTCTATAATGTATAACTAAACTATTGTTATATGTAAAGTAAATACAGTTTTTTAAATGTTTACGAAGCTTCACTTAAAATTAAATTAAAATGCAGAGCCCCCCAGACTGGTGGCCAGGACCCCGGCAGCACGAGTGCCACTGAAAATCAGTTCGCATGCCGCCTTCGGCACGCGTGCCATAGGTTGCCTACCCCTGGTCTAGATGATCACAATGGTCCTTTCTGGCCTTGGAATCTATGTATAAGGCCTGATTTTTGCTCTTCATTGTGGTGGGTATAAATCCGCAGTAACTCCATTGAATCCGGGTGGCTAAAATCCCTGTCTGGACAAGGCCTGTCCTTCCCATGCAAATTCTCCAATATTTATATTGTCCACCAACTGTAAAGCTAAGCAAAGAGAGAACAAGGCTCCAATGGCCTTTTGCTGCCCTTTAGGGACACAGTCTGTGGGTGGGTACATAGTACCACTGCTTCTGGCATGCCCGGGGTAGCAGCTTATGCAAAGCTGCTACATTCCCCTCCCTAGTACGGTTGGTCTGGAGGGAGGAGGGAGCAGAGGCTTGGCTCCAACCCCCTCCCATATTATATTGAGATCTGGCAGAGACATGGAATTTACTTCCCAGAACAGTAAAAAAAACCAGGAGGGCAACTGTGCCTGTTGCATTCGCAGGGCAGCCCATAAGCCTGGTTGGATATTTTCTTTCTTCCCATAAGTCTCTGCAGATCAGTGTTTATATCTTGTCTCCTGCTTGGCACGGAGTTGGCCTGTGATAAATCATAAAGGTTTGGTAACAAGCAATACGCAAGGAGATGCTGAGGTTCATTCATCTTGTGAGCGTTTGACCTAAGTAGCCTAATTATTTCCAATTTGCATATCCTATGAATTAAAAAGAGTTGTTTAAAGCTGAGATCTGTTTATGCCTGGCGAAGTCTCTGATGGATTGATGAAAGCAGCCATTGCATGCAACATTCATCACATCTCTCTTCATTCTGCCACATGTAGTATCTCCAGAGCACCACGGTTAATATTAGAGATTTAGAAAAACATAATAGACATGAAGCAGACTCAGATGTATTTCCCTTTCATTGTATACCTATCTAGTGGTTCTGTAGTCCACTGTGTCATGAGCCTTTAAGTCCTTCAGTCTACTTCTTTTAAACCATTTTGATTCAAAAGTCTCTCTCTGGAACTGATGTGCTCCTTAACTTACACGTTCCCCTAACGTATATTTTATTCCTTCCTTTGAGGAAACACTGAGCCAACATCAGGAATAAGCTACATTTCAATATTAATATCGACAGCAGCTTGACCCATCATTCCTTATCTGAACTAGACATCTCATGTAACGTTTTCAGTGCATCACCATTCAGTTTTAGTGGTATGGGGAATACTTGTCAAGAGTGGTGTGTGCATTTACACCTTACACCTGATATTTTCAAATGAGCCTGAGGGAGTGTGGTGCCTGAATTCATTAGGATTCTACACCAGCTCCATAGGTCAGAGCCCTCCACAACCACGGGTTACGGAGCAGAATTTGGTCCAAAGTGATATGCCATATTCTGAAAGGTGTCTGGACTTGAAATGAGAAATGACTTTTCCCCACAGACAGAGACCGATTCTAATAGCTTTTCAAAATGACATTTCACCTGATTTGTCTTCTGCAGTTGGATTCATTAATATTTGAATCATTAATGACCACAGAGCTAAATTCCACTCTCAGAACTGCACATGCATATTTCTGAAGAGCGAATTCAGGGAGGATTGTGTGGGGTAAAGGTGCTCAACTGATACACTTTGTGATTCTCCCCTAATCCCAAACAGGCCTGATTCCTAATGCACAGCCCCACCGGTTGTCTCAGGTGGCGCAATCATTTCTATTGCCCTTGGGTGAAGTGGTCCCCCTCACAAAGGCCACCAGAATACTTTCAGAAAAGGTAAATATTGGAGTACCGTTATGCTTGGGAAGTGAGAACAAGCATGGAACAAATGTGGAAGACCTGGAGTTAACCAGATTATAGAAGAGAACCAAAGAACATTAGAAGAGTATTTCAGCCCACAGCAAACTGTCACTTCTAAGAGAGACGCATGCTCACCATGACTCCATCCTACCAGGATTTGACTGCCACGTTTGAGTTGCATGACTTCAGAAAGGGCATGTTTCAATCAGAAGGGAAGATGGTTTATGCGGAAGAGTGATCATTGCAATGGAGATATATAATGTGTCTGTTCATGATGGATGGAAGAAAATGGCAAACCTTTCAACAATGCACTTGCTATTCCCAAAATCAACTCAGAAACCACTTCTTTAGGCCACTACACACAACTACATTAATACAGTCATGAGACTTCAATCATTAATTTCCAGGCTGTGGTAGCTAAGGTGAATGAGTGCATTCAGTAAGACCACTCACGTGCAAAGTTATGTATGTATGTGTTTGCAGAATCTGGTTATTAAAAGGGTGTCCATTCTCCTGCTGAATAGCATTCATTGATGTCAGTGAGAATTTCCCACATGTGTAGATTCCCTTTGAAATTAACTAGCATGTGCTGATCGAACACATGTTAAAAATCCAGAACAGATTAAGGTTCCAACCAAGAACGGATCCCCATAGCTGGGCTCAGACTGTACCTGATCAAAGCTCTGATTCCAGTTGTTCTGTGCTTGATTCCAAGGGAAACCAGAAAGGCAGTGGATATAGACTTTAGTGAATTGCTGCCACTGGGAGTGTAACAAGCTGTGACTATGTACATATAGATGCAATGATCATCAGCTAAATTACACGTATGCAGACTGGGGACAGGCCTCTGGATTGTTTGGTCTAGTAACAGAGGGCTCAACCACATGGGTGAAAGGCAAATCACCATTAGTGCTCGCAGAATTGGGTCCTGCGTCCTCCTTTTAGGCCAGCAAGCAGAACATGAGAAAATTCACAAATAATTTAGCAGTTCTGATTCCATTCACCAAAGGGGAGGGGTAGATGTACACACTGGTGAAGGGATTAAAGACATATACTAGATCATTGGGATAAGTGAAGCAGTTTTTATATAATGGGTGCACTTAAAGATCTACTTCTAATGGTTTTCCAATTTTAAGGCTATGTAACGTATTTCAAAGTGTAGAGTAGTAGAATCATTAAGTGTAGCTGCTCTGGTCAATATCACTTTCAGCTTCGCATGCTTTGGCTGCAACACTTGGGTCGCAAACCATGCAGGAGAATTTTGTTTTATCAAAACAGTTTCCACTAGAATTTTTTTTTAATTCCATTTTAAAAAAATCTGTTGATCAAATGTTTGGTAAATGTATAAAAAGAATGCTATAGAAAGAGGGTTGCCAACTTTCTAATCACACAAAACGATACACCCTTGCCTCACCCCCTGCCCCACCCCTTCCCCGAGGCCCTGCCCCTGCTCCGCCCCTTCTCTGAGGCCCCACCCCCCTCACTTCATCCCACCTCCCTCTCGCTTGCTCTCCCCCACCCCCACTCACTCATTTTCACCAGGTTGGGGCAGAGAGGTGGGGTGCAGGAGGGAGTGAGGGCTCTGGCTGGGGGTGCGGACTCCAGGGTGGGGCCAGAAATGAGGGGTTCAGGGTGTGGGAGGGGGATCCAAGCTGGAGCAGGGGGTTGGCATGTGAGGGGGAGTTCCCACCCAATGAGAGCTGCAGAGCTGGCGTTCAGGGCAGGGGCAGCATGGGGGGACCCCTGGTAATGCCTCTGTCTAGGGGACACAGGGATGTGTCACCGTTTCCAGGGAGCTGCACAAAGCCAAGTAGGGAGCCTGCCAGCCCCATGCCAACTGGACATTTAATGGCCCGGCCAGCAGTGATGACCGGAGCCTCCAGGGTCCCTTTTCAAACTGGTGTTTTGATTGAAAACTGGACACCTGGACACCCTATCTAGAAAACTACACAAACTTCAGGAAGACTTGGACCTACATAAGAGACATCGACTTTGACACCTGTAAATAAGTATTTACAAGCATCAACCCAAGAGATGACCTAAGCAAAATAATGTTATATCCTTGTATTTATTTTAGTAGTGAAAGGAAGGAAGATTATTTTCAATAGCCACAACAATTATTATTAAAATCATTTTTAATCATTCATACTAATAGAATTCATTTGTTCATATGAGAATGAATGAGAATTTCCCCTTACCAAAAACCCTAATATATTTATTACCTTCTTGAGTGCAATTTAGCAACATTTCTGCTCCCATAACACTACACAACAATGGTTTAATTGAAAAGATGTCAGGGCTGGAAAGTCTGAAGGCATTAGGGAAAGAGTAACTCTGCCAAATCCATTATGCTTGTTTGGGCTTTACATTTTAGTGGTAGCTGTAATGGTATCTACTAAGCTGTTAGTCTTCACTCCAAACATACTGCCTCCCAAACCTGGGCATGCCCACGCATGTTTATGGGTACTGTTGAGTCCATCGCCATAGAAGCCAGTAATCTAATGACACGGTACGTATTGTATTAGAAATGTAAACCAACGGGAAGCTTTGGAATGCTTTAGTGTATAAAAAAGGAAACACTTTTGGGAGAATGCCAAGAAGAAACTTCATAGCCTGGTCTTTTGCAGTTGCAATTAATTTAAATGATTGTGTGAATAATTTATGCAGTCACCTGTTTGTGTGTCCATCATTGTGGGCATGTGAAATCTGCTAAAACTTGTCCAGTCAATAATAATGAATGATTTGCACATTCTAGTTAGAAATCAAGATAGATATGTAAAACAGAACAATGTGTATATGTACAAAAATCTATTCTTACTTGCCGTATGGGGGTGTGTATATATATCTGGGTTTAAAGCCTGAACAAAACATTCACGAACAGAAAGTTGCCTAATCGTGTGAAATCTGATCATTTAAAAAAGATTTGTGTTTTCTCTTCAATATTTAAGTTTTCATATATAATATATATATATCCTTAACACAGAATCACAGACATGATAGATGGAAAAAAACCTGATATTTCATGCCCGGGCCACAGAGTCACTCTCTTTCAGTTGTTTATCTGTGTGTTTCAGCTATGTGTTTACAAAATATCACCTACTTCTGGCTGAATTTTAAGTAGAGGTGGAAAGTGCCATGAGCCCTAACAACATTTGCAGCTACTCGATGCAAACTAAGAGTAATTAAATCTCATGCTGCAGAATATGAATTGATTGCTTGCGCCATGCAGGAATGGATTTTTTACCCAAATACAGCATGGCACAGTTGCTGCATTATAGAGATTTTTCATCTGACTGGCATTGGCTACCTTTAGAGACAGCATGGTAGAAGAGCTGGACCAAATACCTGGGAAAGGTGAGCTCAGAGGTTGGTGGCACACCATCCATTGTCAGACTGATACAGGGCCAATTTGGTCACATGCAAGCCAGTGCGGTGTTGACTGGCCTATGTCAGGTGGCGGAGAAGCCCTCCCAGGCCAAATGAGGCAGCAGCTGTGGGTGGGTGCACACCCCTCCCCCCTACACTTTACCTGAATTTGAGAGGGGCTGTGATTATGGGGGAAAACAGAGTTCAGTGGGTGAATCAGTCTCAGGTTTGGGGTCCAGTGGAAGTAGAAAGCAGCATTTTGACACTGCTCACTTGGGCCCTGCTTGCTCTGAGACAGAGGAAGATGAGTAAGCAGGAGAAGTAGAGGGAGAATCACAGGAGTTATTACATGCTTTTCTTTTTTCTTTGGTTTGCATGTGGCATGGTTTGCACTGGGTACATTGGGAGCATACGTCAATGCATGATCAGCATATGGGAACAGCCCATTCACGTGCAAATATGACAAGTAGAGGTCATGAAAAAACCTGTCATGAAGCCATGCAGGTCAGGGAATGAGTAGCAAGAAGTGGTGCATATCAGAGTTGTGTTCTGGGGGTCTGTTATTGCATATCTGGGGTGAAATTCACCTCCAGGCAGGGGCTAGCCCTTTATATCCCACTTCAACTAGGACTGCCAGTTTTCATTGGACGTATTCCTAGAGGTTTCATCACATGACATAACCTTCAATTAAAGATTCATCTTTAATTCCTGAAGACTCTAGGACAATCCTAGAGGCTTGGCAACCCTAACTTCAGCACTGTTTTGAGGTGTTGCATAGGAGGCCTTGTGCACAGGGGCGAATTTCACCCTTTGTGCTACTCTGTCAGTTACACCCTAAAACTCCTGTTCAAAAGGTGCACATGCTTATTGATACCTTCTACCGAGATAACATATCTCATGTCTGTTTCAACTCATTTCTCACCCGACAAGGAAGTCACTGCTAGAGTTCAGATCATCCTGAGGACTGGGGAGCCAAGGTAATACACATGAGGGTCCTTGAGGTACTTATAGTCAGATCTACACATTACAAAAAGGGCTGCCTTTGCTCTCCAGACCTCTCAATGCTTGTTGCAGTTGAGATCCTTGCATCAGGTTTCCCTTTTCCATCCACATTTTTGCCCTGGACTCTAAAATCAAATGTTCTTAACTTCTTGCACATTAACTAAGCTGTAAAATATTTGATGCTTTGTTTTATGGAGATGACAAAGCGAATTATCGCTTCGCCATGAGAAAGATTTTTTTTTTGTTTGTTTTTTTAATTGATGGCAGATTACTAAACCCTAACTCTTGTTTAATTTTAGTGTGTTAATTGATGGGATAATGAGCATTGATTATGTGTGTTTTGGCTGCGTCACTGCAATTACGGCTCTGTTTTATTCATGAGCCAATCCCGAAGAATGCACTGGAGAGCTAAGACAACTTAAACCTTTCAAAAGAGGCTCAGAGTAATGACACTCTTAGATGGAAAATTAGGGGTTCTCTTTTCCCAGGCTTTTTAAGATAATTAAAATCCAAGAACAGTAAGGTGGTGAACATCCTTAGTCATTAGCCTTCAGTAATTTAGCTTCTACTAAATGAGGAAAACATTTTAATTCTCTAAGCCATCTGTTGCAGTCTCCTTTGAGTGTCCTGTTCCATAAAGTCTCACTCTGGGTAGTTTTGTCATTGGTATTGTATCTGTTAGCAGGAAAAGTGAGTTGGAAATTGTTGAAGCCATCCTATTCACTGTCCAGCCTTAGGGGGGAAAGGGACCAACAGGACTTCCAGGTATAAGCCTATAGGTAAAGCAGACAGAGCCATGTGAAGAGCAATTTTCAGAGAACTTTGAGAAGAAATATGTAATTTGTGCCAGTGTATCTTCAAATATCAACAGTCCTGCTGAGACGCAACGGAGTTCAGAGACATTCTCAGAGTGGGGATTGAGCTGTCCTGTGGCTCTGTGATTTTTTTGGAAGTAGAGACTGTCCGCCACAGTTGAAATGATTATTCTTGGATGCTATTTTTCTGGAAGCCTGAGAAAAGACAGAACACCTCCTCCTACTACAGGGTGGAAAAAATTATTAGAAAGGCCGCATGCTCTAGGGGACGACCACTGGCCAAGGAAGTGGTCTAATCCCGTGTATGACAATGATTCACTGTGTGCCCTTGGACAAGTTACTTAACCTCCCCAGCCTTGGCCACACTAGGAAAATTATCCAGTGTCCATAAGAAGTGCAGCTGACCAGTGCCATGGCTTGGTTTCCTTGTTTGGGAAATGGAGGTAATGAAAGAGGTTCTCTGACCTATTCTGTCCCCTGTAAACAAAGGGACAGAGTCCGGCCCTAGTTTCCCTGCTGGAGGTACCCTCAGTGTGGGGGGAGACCCTAGTGGGCACAGATGAAGAATTAACAGCATCTACTCCACTTGTCTCACAGCCCCTACCACAGGGGGCGTGTCAGGAAATGGAGAGGAAGCATGGGTGGAACGTGCTGTTCAGAGGGCGCACGCTCCCTTAGATACTGTTGTCAGCTGGCACAAGTTGGAGCAGCCCCCAGGATGCTCTCACCTGCACTAGGCCAGAGAACCCAGACGTCAGAACTGGTGCCATGTTGGTCCTCCTGCTATGTGCTGTGTTCAGGGTCTCCTGCAGGCAGCAGAGAATCACGCCCATGATTCCTGCTGACTTGCCTCACAGGTGCTGTTAGCATTGACCAGTTAATGTTTGCCCAGCGCCTTGAGAACAAAAAGGACTGCATTCCCATGAATACTGTTACTTCAAAAGGCTAAACCAGTCTGGTGCCAATTTATTCTGGAGAACAAGAGGACTACAGGAACAAGTTTCAGTGGCACGTGTGTGAGAAGGGAACACTTTGTGGTAAATCGATGCTATCAAACCTGCACTCAGGATGTCAGGAGGCACGTCAAGTAGATGGCAGGTGTACTGACAACTGCCAAGTTCATTCCTTTTCATGCTAGCACAGTAACCATTGACATGGTGTCTGTCATGCAGGATAGCTCTGGAGAGCTTGTTGGTCAGTTAGTTTCAGGTCACCTGGAAACTTTTTCCCAAAGAAGGAGGAGAGCTAAGAGCCTGATCATCCCTGGAGAGTGTGTGTGTGCTGATCCTTGGCATGACAAGCATTTACACACAAATTTGCTACAAGTGTTCTAAAGGCACCTGTACATTAGACCTGCTGCAGAAAAGTCTGTGGCCATGTCTTGGCTAGGATTTAAAAGTGTGTTGTTACAAGGTGTTAGCTAACACCTGGTTAATCTCTAGTGTAGATAAAGCAGTATAAGGCCAGGTCTACACTGCGACTTTAAATCGGTTTAATGGCTGATATACCGATTTAACGCTGTACCCGTTCACACGACGTTGTCATTAATATCGAGTTAAATGGCTCCTTAAATCGATTTCGGAACTCCTCCCAGATGAGAGGAGTAGCGCTAAATTCGATAGTGATAACTCGGATTAGGGTTCATGTGGACGGAAATCAACGTTATTGGCCTCCGGGCGGCATCCCAGAGTGCAGCACTGACCGCTCTGGACAGCAATCTGAACTCGGATGCAGCGGGCAGGTAAACAGGAAAAGCCCACGAAATTAGATTTTCATTCCTGTTTGCCAGCGGAGCTCTGATCACAAGTGCAATGCGCCAAAATCCAAAAGAGCTCCACATGGACCGTGCGGAGATGACGGACGATCGCGTATGGGAAACAAATCGTCTATCACAGCTCCATTACAGACAAAGAAGAACGATAAGCCAAAGCATTGAAAAAAAATCTCCCAGCAACAGTGCTTCGTGACAATTGACGAATGCCAAAGAACTCAAAGGATCGCATGGAGGGAGGAGGGAACTCGAGGACTCCAGCTATCCCACAGTCCACCGCATCTCCAAAAAGATTTGTGCATTCTTGCGAGCGCCCAATGCCTGTGGTTCAAACACAGTGCCCGTCGTGGTTCAGGAATACTCGTCAATTACTCCCACCTCCCAACTGTGAAAGAAAAGGGAAAAAATTTTGTTCTGACTCTTCAGAGTCACCCTATTGTCTACCATGCTGCGGGTAGACGCGATGCTGCAGCAGTGAAGCACGGTACGCGCTCTCTCCCACGGCCTGGGGGCAAGTGCAGTAGACTGGTAACTCTCCTGTATCAACCTGTGAGTGCCTCCGCTGGCCTCAGGTGAGGTCGGCTGGGGCACCTGGGGTAAAAATAGAAGACTCCCGGTCCATTCCCATTAGATGACAGAACGGCTGGTAACTGCTCATCACAAGGCTCAGTCCATCACCCTCCCTTTCGTGAAAGAAAAGGATTCTGTCCGCCTGACTGTCAAGGAGTGCAATCTGGGCTTCTTCTCCCCCGCACCGCTAAGTCCGCCTGGACGCCATAGCAACTGGAGGCTGCCTCCCCTCAGTCTCTGTTTCTTATTCCGCATTCTTATTACTTTCATGACACAATGTGGGACACTGCCGTACGGTAGCCCAAGAAGGTTGGGGAGAGGAAAGCAATGGTGGGTTGTGCAGGACACCCCCCCGTGAATGCAGTAGCTCATCATTTGCAGGATCTGACACGAACATCTGCTCCTGATACAACTGGTTCTGTAGTACATACTGTCCTTAAGAAGGCAGGACTGACTCTATTTTAGGAAACCATAAAGGAGGGATGACTTGGAATCATCCCCAGTTGCTTTCGCCCCCGCCATCTCAGCCAGGGCACTCCATCAGGCACAACAGTACAGAAGACAGATAACGCGTCACTCATTGCCAATACACAGCACAGACAGTACAGAAGGACTGATATAACCGTACTCTGCATCATGCAAAAGCAAATGAATCGCTGGTAGTGCTGGAGTATCGCCCTGTCCGCGCACCTAGTACAATAAGATACTGAAAAAAAAAAAAAGCGAACAAGTTCAGGTCGTGCATGGCATCAGCCAGGCACCAGGAAAGAAGGGTGCGAAATGATTGCGCGCGCGTCCTGGAGGAAGAATGAGTGACAAACCCACCACTCCGAAAAAGATTGCCCATCAGGCACGCTCTCAACCCCAGAATTCTAAGCGGGGAGACCAAGCGGGAACAATGAGATAGCTACTGATTAGTTACCACATCAACGCTCCGGAAATCGAACGCTACCTTGACCATGACGCACAACCGCTGAATTAAATGTCTTAGTGTGTCCTGTGCACTCAATTATACAATCTTTTATAAACACGTTTATTAAAATGGAATAACCCGCATGTAGACGGACCCTTAGACACAGACATATGGAGCATGAGCTTTCGTGCGAAACACCCACTTCATCAGATGCATGACGAACGAAGTGGATCACCCAACGAAAGCCCAGCCAAATGCATCTGTGAGTCGATAAAGTGCCAAGGACTCTTGCTGCTTTACTAAAAAGCGAAGCTGTGCTCAGGATATCTGTTGGATAAATCAGATCACCTTCCTGTTAGAAAGCAGCACTGATCATGGCCGTTGTATCAGTTCATTAGATAGATTGAAGAACCCAACCACTATTCATACCTAGAGATACAGGCTTCAATTAACTAAAATAAAGGCCAGATTCAAATGTGTATGCCTAAAGTTTAAACCCCAACCCAAAATTCGTCGACCGAGCCCAACGCTGAGAAGGGAACCTCTAGGTAGTCGAGTTCGGCTATAGCACGAACACAACGATACAGCCATGTCTGTAAACTGGAGCAAGAGCGAAACTCCCTGACACTGGGAAAAACTGAGAGAGCAGACCTGAAAAACCAAGGCTAGACATTATCGAAACATAGTGAGAGAGAAAGAAGATATCTACTTGCTCGTAAATATAAAGTACACTATTATCCTATTCTGTCCAGACTGACTCTATTTTTTATTACCAATAAACGGCAGGATTGAACTCAGTCCCAAGTGACGTCAATGCCCAATATTTGCTTTGTAAAAAATCTTTCAGCAGGTTATATATCCAATTCTACTCCATTTACTGATGAGTGTACAAAATAGGTCAGAGAGACTAATACGAATGGACAGGTTGTGTCTGGGCGCTAGTATCTAAGCAAGGAGCGAGCAAGTACTGTAAGAGGGACCATAGTAAACCATGCCTAAAGGTCAGCCACAAAAGACGGAGGACGAGAGGAGAGAGAGTTGAGCAGATAAAAATTGCAAACATTCGCGAGGAGTGCGAGCAAAAACGACAAGTAAATCAAGGCCAAAATCTCACTACACGAGCAAGAGCAATTGCCAGAGCCAGGTACAGAGAACACGCCCACGGTGACATTGTAATAAAAGGACGAGTCTGCCAGAGGGATTTAGAGATATTCCTTCTACACCTGTTAAACCAGAAATATGCCTACCCCAGAGCTGCGCGGAGAACCGTGAGGTGTAAAGAAGACGATGTATTACCTTCTGTGGGGCCGCCTGAAGACAAAGCGGACATTTTTCTAGCAAGACGAACAGTTCTAACTAGAAACAATCTGTAACACATCATCAGCGTTACTGTTCCATGGAATAATATTGTACCTATACCCAGTCAGAAACCCATCTTGGCGTTTGATTTGGTGGCCACGACAAACAGGTTACCAGCGTGCACATCAAGTACAGAACAGCAGGATACCAATGTGCGAGAAATGAGACGGATTTCTTTTACCACAGAGTGACACTATCGAATTATGAGTGGTAATAAGTTGCAACGATGGGAGATAGCAGCCCTGGAAGCTCCACTCAACCAGGACTAACCACACACGTATTCACTGATAATGGAAAGACAGATCAACACGCCTTGCACATGAATCTCCTTTCACACCTGGCGCGATGAGCTGAAAAAAGATCCAGCTCTGGCTTCCACCACACACAAACCTCACGCGTGAAAGAATTGGCCAGCTATCACGACACAATAAAGCATTTAATTAGAAAAACTTGACAATGAAGGTCGAACAAACTAGAAGTGGGCAGTTTTGAGCGTCGGAGATTAAAAAAACTTGTCGGTCAGATCCCATAGGAAAAGTAGCACTTTAGAATTGGCGGAAAATCCATTCCATTGGCTTCTGCAACACACGATTCTTCACATATGACAGATAGATAGTCCTTATTTTCATACCACACTCAGATATAGTCATGAGTACAATTCCAGCCAGAAAAAGTCTCCATGTGGCAGCGACTATAACCTTTAGCTCCCTTCTAAACTGAGCGATGCGCGGACGTTTGAGACAGATAAAGACAATGAAAAGATCACTAACTCAGCTGATCTCCTGTAATTTAAATGAACCTATTATTATGTATAAAAATATAAGCTAATTGTGACATGGGGTCATTCAGGTTACCCAATTCACTTAAAATTTCATCGCTCGAAAGAACGTAGCTATCTTATAGAGCCAGTTAACCTCAATGGTATTAGCCCATTAAGGTATTTTGACCTATATAGTTTTAAGTATCTTTATCCTGTAAGCTAAGCCCTAGAAGATCTCTCCGATTATTTATCATGTCTGCGTCTTATGTTATTCCGCCCAGGCGAATAGCAAGGCGCCTGCCGAGGTAATAACAATTTAGATTAATTACGCATGAGTATGGAAGGATAAAAGACAACCTTTTGTACTAGATGCTAGTCAGGTGCAGACAGAAGCGACAACTCGAGCGCTCACTAATATACAAGAAAAGCATCCAGAGCTATGGCGAATTGCTTTTGCAATGATTATGCCACCAGCGCAACACTAACCGACAGTTCGTGTACTGTATTAATCCACATCTACTCTGGAATACATAACAACAAGATTGAAAACTGGCAAATAGGGCTGACATGACAGGTTGTGAATCTCATTCTTCTCAATGCGAGATAGTCTCCGTCCCAGTAGCACAAGTCACTTAGGATGATACGCTTTACCTATTATCACTGGATGACACACGATACCTGAGAAAACCCGGCAGCTAAAATAACACTACTGTATCTGCTGGTGGAGGTCGCAAATGGACATGCGCTAAAACACCAAAGAATTTCATTCATGGATTCAAGACGTCTCCACACGTCAGCAGCGCGAGCTCCGAGGTACAAAGATATACCGGCACACATTATTGCGGTTCCCAAAACCATTAGAGCCATCTCGCCTGCACTCGCGACACGCAGTTACAGAAACCTCTGAGGTCATGATTGAGTGGCGGAAGGTAACTTTAGAGAAAAGCCGTCAGAACACCAACTCACCCATCCAAGACTAGAGCACTTCTCGAGCAAAGGTACGAAGTAATAAAGGTACAAGGGCGGCGATAATTCACAGTCACCATCTGCGCCCAAAAGCAGATACATCAAGAAATATAGGAGAGGAAAAGAGTAACAATCCGGCATACTGGAAAAGCATGTGCTGCTGCCTACTTCAATTTCTGGTCATGTAGATCTTCCCTCCCTAAATTCACTAATGTGTGGACCCCATCCCGCCTAAAGACTGTCAGCTGTGAGGTACAGCACCCTAGTCTCAGCCTTATCTCCATTTTCTAGTGGTGCGACTCGCCAGCGAAAACAGATCGATGTAGGTAATAAAAAGGATTCAAAACCAATAAGGCTTAAGCCCTTATAAAAGAGTGAAAGTACTTTCAAGACATAAGCGACCTTTATATAGAACCAGGGTATATCTTGCTGGTCCTGAAGCAGGAATTCGCAGGGAAGGTGGAGATCATGAGAAGCCACCAACTCCATGGGTACGACAGGCAGAGGCGAGGGGCACTCTGGATGGCTCAGAGCAGAATCTGCCGGCAGCTATGAGACACCACAGGTGGCGCAGCCGAAGTGAAAAGGGACATAATGGTGAGATAAGCGGAGCAAGGGTGAGCCAAGATCCACATCCGACATGAATCTTTCCAAAAACTTACCCAGAAGGGCTTATAGGGCTGGGAGGGGAAAAGCGACGTATGAAATTCCATATTGAAGCATATGTTCGGACATCCAGATCGAACCCAAGTAGCGACAGGGTCCTATCGGCCTTCGGCCAAAGGTGCAAATCTTCTTGCGGCTTCTACTGGAAGACATCAAAGCGAAGGCAGAGTGAACAGGGCAGTGAGCGCTACAATAAAGCAAATGATTTAGCGACATTCGCGCAACGCACCCTACACAGCTAATCAGACTCCGAAAATTAAGACACCCATGGACAGTGCAATTTAGTCTAGTGAATAAAAGCAACGATGTAATCCACATCTCCGGGTCTGTACAATAAAAAGTGAATTTGTGGAATACAGAATACTCACTCCAGAGGACCCGCGAAACCTTAAGAAGTACCTTCCATTTCCGCATTGTCACACCGAGAGAGCGAGCACTTGAGGTAGCAGGTACCAAAAGACAAACATCCCCACCACACACACTAGGTCACGAACACAAAGAGAAGAACACTGGCAAGAGGATCAGAACATAACCCGGATAGAGACAATAGATATGCAGTCTCTCGCTGATAATCGCGAAGAAGAGCTACAGCTGGACGCACACAGGAAAGGACAGCCAATTCTGAATGGAACCACACATGAAAATATCGAGCCTCATCGATATAGACAGAAGGAGTTCAGAAAGAGACATCAGGATGCTACACTTACCCAGACTAGTTATTCACTAGAACTGCGTTCCAACAACAAGAGACGAATCTGAATGAAGAAATAATTGATAGAGATTATGATAGATCCTAACTGATCGTGCGTACACAAGCTGGCCACAGCAGGGTCCAAGAAACTGACAACATTACCTGCACATATGGCACACGTAGCAACCCCTTTGGAGGTGATCCTCATCATTTCCTTGCGAATTGAGATTTACAAAGAACATGAGGAGCTAGGCAGGGCTAAACTCCTCGGCGATTATTGAAGAAAAGCCAGAGAAAAACGCAAAAATGACAGATTCCAGTCTGTGTGTACCAGACAGCTCCTTTACGTCACTTCACTTGAGGTTACCAATGGCAAGTTAAAAAACTAAGGCCTCCCTGCGCGTAAAGGGTCAGTTTGAACGCGAATTTGCACATTGGAGTCTGGATCAGTCACGCCCAACTCATGACGACGCCTCAACCGCATGGGCCAGTTCCAGAGAGAAGAGACGTGGCGAGACCATTGG
Organism: Chelonoidis abingdonii; assembly: GCF_003597395.2. Classification (NCBI taxonomy): domain Eukaryota; kingdom Metazoa; phylum Chordata; order Testudines; family Testudinidae; genus Chelonoidis; species Chelonoidis abingdonii. The sequence goes on along the minus strand of NC_133785.1, from coordinate 36,282,638 downwards.
CCTGGGTCATTGGAAATAATGCAAGTGTCTAAAGTTCCCTCTTTGAGTTCATGTAGTCATTTCCCGACCGAGGAGGGTCGAGGGCGAAATGGAAGAGGAGAGAATGGGAGGATGAAAGACCGTGTGAGAAAGCACACAGCAGTGTCTGTAAACCGCCATACCAACACCAATAGTGATCCCCGTATTCTTTAAGACCCAAGCCATTACCAGTCCTGCGCTCCCAGCGAAAAGCCCAACAGTGAAGCACAGGAAGTGAACCTCCGGTAAGTGTCCCCTCATTTTGTATGCAAACACGGATTATAATTAAATCCAGATGGTTTTTTTTAGATCGCATTGCACCAGGACTTTTGCTGCAAGTGCGCAGCCATTACTGTTACAGGAAAAATTTCTTTAACATGTTTGGGGGATGGAAGCGAAAATTCCTCCAAAATTAAATCTCCAGAATCGATCATTGGGAGGAACTCAAAAAAGCCTTATGATATAATGAGAACGATGACTGGCCAAGGCAGCCTGCTCCGTTCCCCATAGTAGGTAACTTTTCAAACGCCATTGCATTTTGCAAGACATTTTGGTACTTGCAGGCATTGAAGGTAATTGCAACTGAAGGCATTGCAGAAAACAAACGATCTGTCCCTCCTGCGGTGGTATTCTCAGGAGAGATTACATCCATTGTTACCTACGTAGAAAATCAAAGTAGAATGTTAAATAGGGGCAGACATGGCGATTTTGCTACTAGGCCAAGTGGGGAGATGGAAGGAGGGATAGCGACGAGTTTCAGCATCTGGCAAGCAGGATCTCTTACCCAGCTACCATCAACGCGCTGCGGGGGTAAGTAGGGTGATCACTAGCAGCGATCGTAATATGATAGGAAGCCGATGCGCTGTTGGTGGATTGGAAAGAGGGGGGTTTGGGCTTTGCAGGTTCCTCTTAACAGGAGCAAGGCATCGATATAGCAAATCACTGTGTATAATGAAACGGCGGAAAGAAGTCAAACTTTAAGAAAGCCCTTAACTTACATCAGCCCGCGTGGCAGTACGGTTGGCCGACCTGCGTCTTGTGTGTGCCACACTCAGTCACAACAAGACACTGAATGCTGATATTTTAAACGATACAAATCGACCGTTGTATAGAGATCACAAGTGCTCTGTAAGGTGGATAGTGTCTATGTGAAAGAGTACATCATTGCTTCTGTAAAAGTTATCTTCTCACAATACTTAGTCCACCTGGTTGCCTTCCCCATGCAGCTGCACATTTCTACTGCAGTCCCTATGCCATCACGAAGGGCGTGCTCTGACGGACGGAGGAAGAAGAAGACGCAGATGAAAATGTTCACGAGAAAATTATTGAGTAACACGGAGCAGAGCAATGAGAGTAATAAACAAATGATTGGAAAGATGTGGTACAAAGTACAGGGAAAGATGCCAGGTGAACGATCTGAAAGAGGTTAGGCAGGAACAGCCACGTTGGAAGAGATGCAACGCTGGATCTGCCGCGTGCTCAAACAATGATATCCCTCCAACGCATGTGGATTCTTCAGAAGAGCAGCGCAGTAGCAGAAGTGCGCTGCAAGCCCTGTATAACCTCGCCTGCAGCCCACGTCTCCCATAATCTCCCTCACTCAAGACTGTAAGAAGCGCGTGGGGGGAAGGCTTTCATTGTCCTACTGCCGCTCTAACTCCTCCACCACCCCCTGGAGAGTTCAGGAAAGGCTGTAAATTACGCTACCAATGTGCTTTATGCCTTTCTCCTTCCCCTCCTTCCTAAAGCACAGCAGCCAGGGGATACCTTCCTAATTCTCTGCCTTTTTTTTTTATAGTTCCTTGTAAATAAAGGAATACCATTCCGGAAAGGGGAGGGTGGGTGCTTACAGGGAATAAGTATAAGGAAAACCATGATTTATCCTAGATGCTAAATTACTTTTAAAATGAATAATAAATGATTTTTTAAAAAACGAGACCTGAATTTATTTTCCTTCGCCAACGTCTGTAATCAAAAGGGGAGGTGGGTTGCTTACACTGATAAGTCCATCAAAGTTGCGGAGGTTCACAAAGGGGAAGCAAACAGAGTCCACAGCACCGTAACCCTGGGCACATGCGAAAACTTTTTCAAGGCTTCTTCGAGTGCGCAGCACATGTCCTACCTAGGTGTGCTTCTTCTAATCATCCTGGTCTCTGGCTGCTCCGTACTCAGCGGCCAGAAGGTGATTGCCTCTCAGCCCTCCACACACCAGCCATAAAAGTCTCCCACTTATCGTCACAGAAGATTGGTGGAGCACACAGTCAACGAGCAATAGCAAAAAGCGGGACATGTTTGGCTGAGGTCGAGCGAGTAAAGTAAGGATGCTGCAGGCCGGCGGACCCTATTAAACAGGCCAAATGCAACATTCTAGACCCCAACCGGCACTTGCTCCAGCCTGTAGTTGAACACAGCTCCTGACCATGGTCCAGCTGCCAGTGTAGGCTTCTGAGCCATGGCATCAAGGCGTAGGCTGGGTCACCAAGATAATACAGCATTTCCACATCCCAACGTGATTTTCTGGTCTGGGAAAGTAAGTCCTTGCTGAGCAAGCCGTTTAAAAACAGAGTAAGTGCTTCGGAAGACACGAGCGTGCTAGCATGAACCCTTCCTGGCCATACACACAGTGATGTGGTGAAAACGTCCCTTGTGTCCACAGCTGCTGCCAGGCACCAGTTGAAAGTACCAGTCCTTGCGGTTACCGATGGGGGCCCTGCGCTCTGGGGCCAAGAAGTACGGGATATGGTTCCACTCTATGGCCCACCACAGTCGAACAAAGCCCATTGCCGCAATGCCATCCACTATCACCTGCACAAGTTTCCCAGAGTCACAGAACCTTTCGTAGCAGCAGCTTAACGATTGCTTGGCTACTTGCAGCACGCAGCCCCCCACAGTAAAGATTTGCCCACTCCAAAATTGATTCGACTGACCGGTAGCTGTCTGGCGTTGCAAGCTTCCAGAGGGACTAGTTGGGCCACTCTCAGCAGGTTCTCCCAGACTGTGGGCAATGCTCTCAATGTTGTATTATGGCGTTTCACAGGGCAAGGGGAAAGCGATGTCACAAAAGTTCTAAGAAAGCCTCTTATACCATCGCGAAAGTTTCGGCAGGCAACTGCGAATCGAGCAACACACACCATTAACACAAGCGGTCCCACCAGTCTGTGCTTGTTTCCCCGTGCCCAATTCAGCGTTCAATTGGGAAAAGAAGATGCCCCGTGTAATAAGCATAAGCTCATAACGCAGGCAGCGTTATAGAGGAATTCTGCGCTCCACTCGTCACGCTGTCCACTCGCGGCTCAGCAATAAGCTGCCATCTCCTCTCCTCCAAACTTTGCAGTCATTGTTCAGTAATAGTCAGCACAGAGTACGCGAGGTGTTACAACGGTCAGGATACCGTTTTGACTAGGCCCATGATTGCCTGGCTAGGCAGTTGCTCAATCACTCTGAACAAGCGCCGCCAAAAAAGGGTTTTGTCTGCCCGCTCAAAGGAGGGGTGAGGCTGTACACATGCACCACCGGCAATTTTTCTGCCCCATCAGGCACTGTGCTCTCAACGAAAGGGGAACTAGGACCATCTGAGGAACAGCTACGCCACAGTGCACTGCTTCCTGAAAAATTGATGGTAGCTTTGGACCATGGACGCAAACAATCGATTTCGTGATCCCACTGTGGACGCGCTAAACCGATTTTATTAGATCTGTTTTGTAATATCGGTTTAAGCTACTTCGAAGTAATCGTGCAGTGTAGACGTACCCTAAGTTAATTCATGCTAAGCTGATCCAATTGAAGCTTGGCATTTAACACTTACAGCTTGTCTACACAGTGCTGCCGACTGATCTATGGGGGTTGTGAACTGCAGAGTGCGCTAACTCCCCCAGATACAACCTGCTGGCGCAAACAAAAAGGCATCTAGTTCATACTGATGTAGTCAGTACTGAAAGAATGAATCAAAGGCCTTTGAAGTCCATGGGAAGATTCCCATGGTTCAGGCCCCAGTTGAATCCAGTTCACTTCCTCTTAGTCTTACATAAAATAAACAGCAACTTCTGCCTTCCGATACCTCTCCATCATCTCAACCAGGCTGCTCCAGACTGATTTATTTAGCTATCTCCGTGTTCAGCAAATGGCATTTACATTATTGATAGGACGTGCTGAAGCCAGGCTGTGCTTTCTTTCCCTTTCACAGCAGGGAGTTTGAATTCATCTGTTTGCAATTACTTGAGTTGCTTAGAGATCATAAACAACAAGACTATTGTGAAGGATGTGTGGCTGCACTTCTAGCACTCAGAACTCAAAATTATATTCTGTGAATCAACTCAGTGCTGCTTCGACTCAAAAAACAACTTCAGCTGCTGCAAACATGCCCAAACGGTATGTGAAAGTTTTGTTCTTTACTCTTTAATAATCTGACATTTGTCTTAAAATTCATTATGCAGACAGATTTGTCTATATCCATCACAAGAGATGGATTCCACAGCATGATGGCTCGTATATAATTAGTTTCCAGCACTTTAGCAAAAGTAATCACGCTTTAAATTTTAATAGAATGTAGGAAGAGCCCTTCTCACCAAAATGACTTCTGGTAAAAATAAAAACCACATATGCTGCACTCCAGAAGTGGGAATGGTACAGAGTGGAAAATGCATAGACTGCTGCATTTTTCCAGGGTGCACTCAAAACCAAGTTTGAACATTTACAATTCCTGTAGTACTTTCATTCTTTAAAAATGTTATTAAACAAATTATATTAAATGAGCATCCATCGGTTCTCAAGCAGCGGTATGTGCTTCCTTGGGGGTACACAGAGGTTTTCCAGGGGATACATCCAGGGCCAGCTCTAGGCACCAGCCCAGCAGGCAGGTGCTTGGGGTGGTCAATGGTGAGGAGCGGCACATCCGGCTCTTCGGTGGCAATTCAGCGGCGGGTCCCTCAGTCCCTGTCGGAGGGAAGGACCAGCCATCAAATTGCCGCTGAAGACCGAAGCGGCGGCAGTAGAGCTGACTGTGATAGCGGCTTTTTTTTTTTTTGGCTGCTTGGGGGGACAAAAACCCTGGAGCTGGCCCTGGATACATCAACTCATCTATATATTTATCTAGTTTTACAACAGGCTACCTAAAAAGCACTAGCAAAGTCAGTATAAACTAAAATTTAGTACAGATAATGACTTCTTTGTACTGTTCTAAATACTATCCACTGAAATATAAGTACAGTATTTATATTCCAATTGATGTATTTTATAATTATGTGGTAAATAGGAGAATAAGCAATTTTTCAGTAGCAGTGAGCTGTGACACTTGTATTCTTATGTCTGATTTTGTAAGCAAGTCGTTTTTAAGTCAGGTGAAAGGGGTACAGTAGTCTGGAAAGGTTGAGAGCCACTGTGTTACAGTTAATTCCACTTCTTTCATATTTCATACAATCTGTGGGCTGGAAGCTGAGCCTGAGCATCAGAATAAGTCCATTGTTGTTGGATTATTTTGTGATAGTAGCTTGTAAAGAATATTGATCTTTCCACTGTGGAGGAAACTCATTCCTCTTTGAGGAGCCCCCTGGAATATTTCTGTGGAATGGAATAAAATGAATACAAATGAGTCGATTCGTTTATGAAGGAACTGGACACACAAGGCTCACCAGTATAACTGCATTTCTTCCCTCTTGTGACTAGCACACCTATATCCAAGCAGCTGGCTTCTGTGAAAGGTAAGGCGACCTACTCCACGTGGTTTCTTAATCCTTTCGGGTTCTGATTTTCAAGGCAAAAACATCAACAGCAGGAAATAATGGAAATTTAACGGAGACCCTCCAAATCCCACTGCTCAGGCCACAGCCAATGGCAACTAGAATGGGAAGGGCTGTGAGTGAGTCCTCTGTCCTTCGCTGCCAGGGCTTCTGCAGACAGCAGCTTTCTCCGGGGACATCCCTTTTAGAGGGATTAACGTTTCAGTCTACTGCATTTTTGAACTAACAGACCCAGTGATCTAGACCCACAGCATTGATTATACCTGGCTCACTTTTTGTTGGTGCTTTTGTTTTGTATTTATTCATAGCATGAAATCTTAGTGGTAGGGTGCACTGAGTTATTGGCAGGGCCCAGCATATAGTGCACGTTGGTACCTCGCTTGTACTAAATTCTGGGCCAGATCCTCAGAGGTTTATTAACTGTAATGGAGCTACACTGATTTACACCAGCTGACACCAAGTCAGAGCTGGAGTCAGGCCTGCTGGTCAGAACCAGGAACCAAGGCCAAGGGTCAGAACCATAGTCAGAGTCCGAATATCAGAGCCCAGGGTTGAGACAGAGTTGGAGCCAGGAATCAGGGTCAGAACCAGACTACCTGGTGTCAGGTAAGGTGGGAGCAGTGCTGGGACAGGAGTGGAACAAGACTGGGGCAGAGCAGGAGCAGAGCCTGGAGTAAGGCAAACACAGGATGGCAAAGACTCTACAGAGGTGTGCACTGAGCAGCCACTGGGCGTAAGAGCAAGCCACCTGACTGCCTTAGCCAATCAGGTCTCCCAGCTGTGGCTCAGCATCACTTGTGATTGGGCAGGCACCGCTGCAGGCCTCATTCCTGACACAGGGGCTGTTTCTAGTGCAATGTTTTCCACAATATTGCAAACCTTTGTATGCAACGTTTTCTTCCCATAGCTCTAGGGAAAGGCTCAGACCTGGAGAAAGCATTTGCTACCGTGGCCTTGGTTTACAACAACTCTGCTGACTCCGAGGGCAAACTCAGCAAAGCTGAAACCAAATCTCTGCTGCAAACCCAGTTTATGAATTTCGTACAGGTAAGAGCACGTAGAGCGGGTGTCCAGAGCCAAGCCTCGTGCTAGTTCACCTCTAGGACGGGTCAGCACCTTTTGTCATTGCCACCCAAGACGTTTTCATTGTGCACTGTTCATGCAGTCGCAGCAGACTTTCTTGCATACTTGGAGGTATGCAACATGCATTGCACAGACTGAACTATCCAGTTCCCAAACTCCTTTCAGTGCTAACCCTTTGCCCCATGTCTACCTTTCACCTAATGACCAACCAAATTATTCCTCAGCCTGGGAAGACATTTTGGAGGCTGCAGATACATATTGTCGCCTTGCAAATCCCCAGTGAGATTTAAATGACTATGTAAATAAAGTCTTGATGGATTCCTTGTCTGTATTCCTAGCCACCTCCGTATGCAACACAGGGCAAGAAATTGAGAAACCACTGTTAATGTATCTGCCTGCATTTCCACAATTACAAGGGCTCATACAAAGACTGTATACTGTGTATTTGTGGTAGGAAGAAATGCACACGCGTTTAATGCTGAATCTGCCATTACATCATAAACACCTGACATGAGAATCAGACTTGGACCCCCAAGCCAGCTGAAGCCAGATAAATTCCAGAGGCATAAATGTCATCTCTAGCAGCCAGAGAGCTGAAAGCACGTTATCAGCACCTTTTTGTGAGAGTGTTAGTGACAGCTCCACAGGGGATCTTGTCATCCCAACCTTCCTAGCTCTGTCTGGAATATAAAAACAGTATGAGAGAAGGAAAGGAACTCACTGGAGTTTGAAATAAGGGAGGAATATATTATTTCATATGGGTTCTAAATACATAGGGCCTGATTCCATGATGAACACAGCTTCCATAGAGTGCAGAAGAGAAGAGAGGCTGTTGGAGAGCCAGATACAGCTTCTTGATTCTCCATTTGGTGCCAGTATTGAGCACCATTTAGAGCAGCCAATAGGCTGCTCTAACATGCACTACTTAGGAATTATCCATTCTTAGGAAACAAAGATTGGATTTTCCCCAGCACTCCTGGCCAGTGAAGTTAAGGACAAAAAAAAAGGAATATTTTAAATATATTCAGAACAAAAGAATCCTAACAATGGTACTGGCAAATCACTAGATAGAAATAGTAAAACTGTCAATAATAATGCAGAAGAGGCAGAAGTGTTCAGCAAATATTTCTATCCTGTATTTAGGAATAGGCAGGTTGATGTATTCATATCCGATGATGATGATGAAATATTTTCAATTCTAACAGTAACTCAGGAATATGTTAAACAGCAGCTACTAAAGTCAGAAATGTTTAAAGGAGCAGATCCAGTTAATTTGCATCCCAGAGTTTTAAAAGAGCTGGCCACAGAGCTCTTTGGACTGTAAATGTGAATTGTTCAATGGACAATGGGAGCGTTCTAGAGGACCAGAAGAAAGCAAATGTGCCAGTGGGTAAAAAGGCTTGTCAGTCTGACATCAGTCCTGGCCAAAATGATGAAAAGGCTGATACAGGACTTGATTAATAAAGAATTAAAGGAGAATAATATAATGAATGCCAATCAACACAGGTTTATGGAAAATAGATCATATCAAACTAACTTGATGTATTTTTTGGATGAGACTACAAGTTTGGCTATTAAAAGTAATAGCTTTGATGTAATATACAGTAAAAGCTTTGGTATCTGGCATGTTGGGAGAATGGGGGGTGCTGGCAAGCAAAAATTTCTGGTTAAGAGAGAGGAAGTTTGGGTGCAGGAGGGGGCTCAGGGTTAGTGTGTGGGAGGGAGTGTGGGGCATGAGCTCTGGGAAGCAGTTTGGGTGTGGAAGGGGGCTCGGGGCAGGGAGTTGGGGCATGGAAGGGGGTGCAGGGCTCAGGGTAGAGGGTTGAGGTACAAGAAAGGTTTCAAGGTGCCAGATCCAGGTGGCGCTCACCTCAGGTAGCTCCCTACAAATGGCTACATGTCTCTACTGATCGTAGGTGGAGACGCGACAGGCAGCTGTGTGTGCTGTCTCCTCCCAGAGGCACCGTCCCTGGCCAATGGGAGCTGCAGAGCTGGCACTGGGGGGCAGGGGCAGCGCGTAGAGCCACCTAGCCATGCCTCCACCCAGGAGCAGCAGGGACATGTCGCCACTTGGGGGGAGCCACCTGAGGTGAGTGCCCCCCAGATCTGGAATCCTGAAACCCCTCCTGCACCCCAAGCCTGTTCCCCGAGCCCCGCACCCCCTTCCATGCCCCAACCCCTGCCCCGAGCCACCTCCCACACCCAAACTCCCTCCCAGAGCCTGTGCCCCACACCTCACCCCAAACCCCTCATGGCCATTCCTCTGCCTAGGAGCAGCAGGGACATATCGCCACTTCCGGGGAGCCACGCAGAGCCAGGTAGGGAGCCTGCCGGCCCCGCACCAACCAGACTATAAACCAATATTTCAATGAAGATCAGAAATGCCAGTTTATAGAGCTTTCTGGTCGGTAAAGTGCAGAATAACACAACTTTTACTGTACTTAGTTTTCTGTAAGGCATTTGAGTTAGTGCCACACGACATTTTGATTAATAAATTAGAATAATACAAAATCAACCCAGGACACATTAAATGTGTTGAAAACTGGCTAACTGATATGCCTCAACATTTAATTGTAATGGGGGAATAACTGAGGGGGGTCTATTTCAAATAGGGTCCCACGGAGATCAGGAAAGACTGATGGAGCTTCATCTATTTAGCTTATCAAAGAAAAAGGTTACGGTATGACTTGATCGCAGTTTATAAGTACCTTTACGGAGAACAGAAATTTGACAATACAAGCCTGCCCATCTGGCAGACAAAGGTATGAGAAGATCCAGTGGTTGGTTGTTGAAGCTAGACAAATTTAGACTAGAAATAAGGTGCAAATTATTAACAACGAGGGTAAATAACCCCTGGGTGACTTCCCAAGTTTTGTAGTGGATTCTGCATCAGTGGAAATTTTAAAATCAAGATTGGCTGTCTTTCTCAAAGACCTGCTGTAGTGTGTACAGGAATTAATTAAGGAAGGTTCTGTGGCCTGTTTTACCCTGGCCTTATAATGTATTAATTTCCCGTAAGACAATCAGAAATTTCAGTGACAGGTATAGTTATAAGAACCTGGAGGGATGGATGAACCCCATATAGCCTGACTCCCCATGGTGTGCTCCATCTCATCTCAGTTATTATGTGCTCATGAATGATAACCAACTTTAAATCAGTTGCTTTATGATCTGAAAATGACCATGCTAACAACTGCCCAAGAAGTGGATGGGGGAGGCCTTCTTTAAAAGGTTATCTGTTGAAACTGACATGAACCACCCAACTCTGTGCTTAATTAGGGCCAGATCCTCAACATAAGGATGTTTCTATGCTGAGTCATACCAGCAGGAAAATATATCAACATTTACATCACAAGTACTTTGCTATTTTCGAGAAGATGTTGGAAAAAGGAATTTTGTGTTAAAACTTTTTTATTAAAATTCTCCCCAGGGCCAAGAAAGCAAACCAAAATACAAGGAAATCATTTCTGCCCTTGACGAGGATAAAGATAACAAAATTGATTTTGAAGATTTCATAATCTTGCTCCTCAGCCTCGCTCTGATGTCAGACCTCCTGCAGGAGATCAGAAATCTCAGAACCACGAAGTGAGCCGTCCTCCCCGCAGAGACTGGAAGGAAGAACTGTGTACATAAGGGAAGGAGCAGCCAGAAGCGGGAAAACAGGACTAAATGGCAAATATTTGGATACACTAATACCTAAAATGATTTTTTCAGATTTGGGGAAACAATCCATTTTCAATTTTTTTTGTTTAAAAAATGGAAAATTTCCTTGACAATTTCCCCCAACATCTTTTAATTACTTTTAAAAAAAATTAACGGAAAACATAATTTTCCAACTATCTCTACAACTTCCACGTGGTAGACACTTCCACTCCTGAAAGCCTAGAACGAATTTCCATTTGATCATTTATGTAATAATAATAATGACTAAAATCTTAGCACTTGTACATAGCACCTTCCATCAAAGGGCTTGGAATTAATGGACCTGCACTATGCACTCAGGAAAGAGATCTTGGTGTCATTGTGGATAGTTCCCTGAAAACATCCACTCACTGTTCAGCGGCAGTCAAAAGAGCAAACAATGTTAGGAACCATTAGGAAAGGGGTAGATAATAAAACAGAAAATCTCATGAAGTCACTGTGTAAATCCTGGTACTCCCGGACCTGGAATACTGTGTACAGTTCTGGTTGCCCCACCTCAAATATATATATATATAAGAACAGGAAAAGGTACAGAGGGCAACAGAAATGATTAGGGGTATGGAACAGCTTCCAGGTGAGGAGAGATTAAAAAGACAGGGACTATTCGGCTTAGAAAAGAAGCTAATGGGGGGATATGATAAAGGTCTATAAAATCATGAATGGTGTGGAGCAGTGGTCCCCAACCGTTTTCATCTGGCAGGCGCCAGACAACAAGCCACAGAGGACTGTGGGAGTGGACGAGCATCCACCGAAATGCCGCCGACAAGCGGCAACATCAATAGGCATCGCCGTTGAAATACTGCCAACAAGTAGCAACATCAATAGGCATCGCTGCCAAAATACTGCCGACAAGCAGCGTCATGCAGAGGTGTCGCCACTGAAATACCGCCGACAAGAAGCAACGTCAACAGGCATCGCCGCTGAAATACTGCCGACAAGCATCATCATCCAGAGGAGTCGCTGCCAAAAATCAGCAGTGATTCCTCTGGATGACGCAGCTTGTTGACAGCATTTCAGCAGATGCTCATCTGCAGGCCACTATGCGGGCACACTTAGATGCTCCAGCAGGCACTGGGGCACCCGTGGGCACCATGTTGGGTACCTCTGGTATGGAGAAAGAGAATTAGGAAGTGTTATTTACCTCTTCACATAACAACCACCAGCGGTCACCTAATGCCATTAACAGACAGTAGATTTAAAACAAACATCAGGAAGTACTTTTTCCTACAACACGCATTCAACTCGGTGAAATTTGTTGCCAGGGGATGTTATGAAGGCCAACAACTGGGTTCAGAAAAGAACTAGATAAGTTCATGGAGGATAGGTCCATCAATGGCTGTTAGCCAAGATAGTCAGGGATGCAACCGCATGCTCTGAGTGTCGCTCAGCCATCCAAGATGACAGAGGATGGATCATTTGATAAGTGCCCTGCTCTGTTCATTCCCTCTGAAGCATCCTGCACTGGCCTGCTGGCAGACAGGACGCAGGGCTAGTTGTAGCATTGATGTGAGCCAGTACGGCTGTTCTTATGTTCTTATCTTCAGTGGGGAAAAGTAGCCCATGGAGAGGTCAGGTGACCTATTCAATTGTGCACTGTGAAACAGGGTTAATGTCCTAAATGGACCCCAGATAGCCTGACTTTTCACGGTGTGCTCTGTCTCATCTCAGTTGTTATGTGCTCAAGAATGATAACTGAGTTTAAATCAGTTGCTTTATGATCTGAAAATGACTATGCTAAGAACTGCCCAAGAAGTGGGTGGGGGAGGGCTTCTTTAAAGGGTTGTCTATGGAAACTGACACCAACCACCCAACTCTGTGCTTAATTAGGGCCAGATCCTCAGCAAAAGGATGTTTCTGTGCTGAGTCATACCAGCTCAGGCTCTAGTTTACACTCAATATATATATAGCCTATTAAAAACACCCACACACCAGAGAAAATCCACAGCTTTTTAAACAGCCTGGTAGGGTACAGAAAACACATCCAAATTCCAGTTCCATGGCCAGTTTTTACATGGGGAAAGTTTCTAAAGGAGGAATTGGAAAGAAAAGAGATTTCTGTACAAGATCTTGACATACCCTTAAAAGAGCACTCCAGTAACAAAGCCAACAAATCCTCTCTCTTTTCAGGTCTGGAAGAGATAACGATTTAGCCTTGCCCTGTTCTTACTTTCTTTAGATAGAAAAAGAGCAAAAACTGGTACAGTCATTGTTGACCTTTGGTTCTAACAGAGGGAGAAAAAATATGATCTTAGGAACTAGGTTTAGGTCACTGAGAGAACAGGATTTTTCACAGCTGATATTTCTGCAGACGAAAGATGCCTGCTGGGGGGGCAATGATCAGTCATTTCAGGAGGGGTGGGGCTGTGTCCTGATCTGACATGAGTATGGGCTCTTGCAACGTGGGGCAGAGCTGAAAGAGATAATGTAAATGAGAGTGTTGAATTTTGAAATGAAGCTCAGCAGGTAAGACTAGCACTGGGAATAAACCCAGTTCAGTGGTTTATCCGCTGGCCTGTCAGGATGGATTCAGGGCATGAAGGGAAAGCTTGTGGAGCTGATAACTTATAAAAGCCTTTCTGTTGAAGAGAATGGGACTTATCATGTGATTGACTGGCTCTATGCCTGTGCATCCTGCACTGAAGTCCTGCCTGATGCCCTTTCCCACAATACAACCAGAGGTCACCTGATGAAATTAATAGGCAGAGGGTTTAATATAAACTAGAGGAAGTATTTCTTCACACAACATACAATTAACCTGTGAAACTCATTGCCAGAGGATGTTGTGCCAGCCAAAAGTATAACTGGGTTCAAAAAAGAATTAGGTAAGTTCATAGCAGATAGATCCATCACTGGCTATTAGCTAAGGTTGTCAGAGATGCAATCCTATGCTCAGGGTGACCTTGAACTTCTGACTGCCAGAAAATAGAAGGGAAAGATAGGGGTGGATCTCTCCAACTCCCCTGTTTGGTACATGTCCCCTGAAGTTCTGGTACCAGTTGCTGTTGGAGACAGGATACTGGGCTAGATGGACCATTGGTCTGATCCACTATGTCCATTCATATGTGATGCCCACCGACCATAAGAGCTAACACTCCCAGTACAATTAGGGCCGTGGGCAGATATGCAGCTTCAGGGCTGGTGCAAGGATATTTTGCGCCCTAGGCAAAACTTCCATCTTGTGCCCCCCCCTCCCCCAAAATCACATACATTATACACAATACACGGTCACAGAGTAACATGTTATAATTTAGAATTTATGCTTCCGCGCTTTAAATTTAGCAAATTTAGAAACAAGTTCCTCCAAGTCAATGCTTTGAGCAATTCATGTTCTATGACAAGGTAGATGGCCCAACAATCGCTTGTGTGCAACATTGATGTTCGCTGTATCGTTTTATCACTTGAGCTTCGAGAAGCTTCACTCACCACTGGCCACAGAAAACTGGGAGAGTCAAGAGGATGTGAAGAGCAATAACTGTGTTAGGACACTATGTCAGTGGGGTCAGGCTGTGGAGGGATGGGGTCATGGGTTCAGCTCAGAGGACTGGGCCGCAGCTGGGGTCAGGGCTGTGGGAGGATGGGGTGAGGGGTTCCAGTCAGAGACTGGGCTCGGAGCTGGGGTAGCGTCGAGGTGTGGGGGATGGGTCGGGGGTTTCAATCAGAGGACTGGCTTGGATTGGGGCAGGGCTGTGGGGGAATGGGATGGGTCAGGGGTGCCTGGGGACTGGGAGCTCAGCTCTGCGCTGCTGTTTCTCCGCATCCAGCACAAAGGAGCAGGAGCAGGAACCAGCGAGGACCAAGGGGCGGAACACAGGACCTGAGGCCAAGCGTGGGGAAGCACTTGTTACCTTGCCCAACGCACGAGCATTGGGATCTCTTTCTCCTCCGCTCCACCAGACCACCATTAGGCTACTTTTCGTTTCCATGCACCTCGCTGGGGCGTTGACGTGGAGGGTGAGCTGGGGAGCTCCCGCGCTTTCCTCGAGGAAGCCCTGGTTCCCGCGCCTCTCGGGCCTGCCATGTGCCTCTAAGAGGGAGCTGTGCCCCCGCGCAACAAGAAAAATGCACAGCGGATCCCCTCGTCTGAAGGAGAGGGAGTTCTGAGGTCCCTGCCTTGCAAGCAGGGAGTCCCCTGGGTCAGCGTACTGCGGTCAGCTCAGAACCTCTGGCTGCGTGTGAGGTGCCGACCCAGGGACCTGGTGGCCTGCCGTTGCCGTGCGGTACCTGACCAGGGGTTCCTGAGGCTGCGGTTGCCGCAGCAGTGCCCCTGACCCAGGGGGACCTGGGTTGCCATGATGCGTGGTGCGCTGACCCGGGGGCCCTGGCTGCCGGTGCGTTGGCGGCCCCTGACCCGAGGGGCCCTGCGGCTGCAGCTGCCGCGGCGGCACACTGACCCGGGGGCCCCTGGGCTGCTGGGTGCCGCTACCGCCAGCAGCTCAGACTCCCTCTCTGTCCCAGCAGCAGCGGCTGCTCAACCATTTAAAAAAAAAATTGGGGTGCCGCTTTTTGGCGCCCCCAAATCTTGGCGCCCTAGGCAACCGCCTAGTCCGCCTAAATGGTTGCACCGGCCCTGTCAGCTTTGCTCCAGAGGATGTGCTTGTGTGAAATTGGATTTTTTGTGGTTGCCCAGAGCACTCCAGTCTGACAGCTTAGATGCCTGACCTGACACGCACAGTGCATGAAGCTGGATCCTCGGGAGACTGCTTAAAAGCTTATCTTGCTTAAAAGGCTCCTGTCATGTTTCATTTAAGATCTAGTCTTGATCCTATTGAAGACAATAGGAGTCTTGCCATTGATTTCACATGGCAGAGGATTAGAGCCCATACATTTATTCTAAACTAAGTAAACCCAAGTAAGTGCTAGGGAATCTAGAGAGGGTCTAAGTGGATGTAATTTACAGCTTCTTCTGCTTTGTCAATATAACATCAATATAGAATCCCTCCAGACCTCCTAGGGTAAAAGGAGGCTCATGCAACATTCTGAGCAGATGTTTAAAACCTGACCTGTTTTTTTTTTTTTTTTTGCAACTGCACTTTGCTGATGTTAATAACTGCAGCCACAGTTTAGGACATTGGAAGATTAAAGTGGTCGATCCAGTTCCCAAGTAAACCAACGGGAATCTTTGCACTGACATCAGTGGGAGTTGGATCTGATTCTAAGTACTGCCCCGAGAAGTCTAAATTATAACTGCAATTATTTGCACTTTCAGGGTAAAGGTTAGGTTAGGACTAGGCTAAAAATTCCACCCCACCCCACCCCAAATCTTCATCTTCCACTTACTAATATTTGATTAATGGAACAGCATCCATTCTCATCCTCCTCATTACCTAACTGGTTTCTGAGCTGTTGTAAATTGCTACGTTTGTAACAGCCACAGATGCTAATTCCTGTGACAGTACAGACTTCAGCTGGCTGCCAGGAAAATAGAATTTCTATTTTCTCCACCAAACTCAGCCAGACAAATGCAGGCACTGGTGTGCAGCGAGCTGTGCATTATTCAGCAGGCATTTCTTGTCTGACATCTTTCTCCTACAAACGTTGCTTTTTAATAGTTTTCTGTTCACATTTTCATATGACAAAGGACTCAGGGTCTTGGTCAGTAAATGTAGCTAAAAAAATGCCCAGGTGTTTCAGTGGCCACAAGGGAAAACTCAACTTATTTTTAGCATATCTCAGGGTGGTTAACTGAG
The DNA here is from genome assembly GCF_003597395.2 of Chelonoidis abingdonii. Taxonomy (NCBI): domain Eukaryota; kingdom Metazoa; phylum Chordata; order Testudines; family Testudinidae; genus Chelonoidis; species Chelonoidis abingdonii. The sequence goes on along the minus strand of NC_133785.1, from coordinate 36,266,413 downwards.
ACGCTTTTACCTGAGTTTAATTCTTCGGCCGGAGAAGCTTATTGTAACACAGTCAACTGCATTCCTTAGGCAGTACTTTTCAAATAGGGTTAATCTTTGGGGAGATGTTGTAATGCCAATGTCTTATTTTACCCAAACAGCAGAAGTTCTTTCCCTGAGATTCAAGTAAGATTACATACAGTCCTGGCCCCATCAAAGTGAATGGGAATTTGATGTCTGTGGGGGTCAGGATTTCACCTAGTGGAGCAAATCCTCAGCTGGTGCAAATCGTCATTGCTTTGTTGGAGTCAATAGAGCTAAGACAGCTAAGGAGCAACCCATGTCATTAGTTTCTTTATGTTCATTCATCCTAATAAAACACCAGAAGTCTGATTCTCTTTTATACCACTCCGAGAGAGTCTAAGGACATGGATGAAGGTGTAAACGTAACACAGACCCAGTTTAAGTCCCCTTACACTGCTAAAGCCATCTGGGCGGCAAGTGCATGCTTTGCTCTTTGCAAAAGGGAAACCACACACACACCCACAATAATGGCTTGCGCTTGTGTTTTCTTGAGACGTGCATTTCTTGCTGCATGAATCCAACAGGGATGACTACAGCTGGCCATCTTCTGCCGCATCATGCAACGAGCAGGATGACAGTGCAGTTACAGCTCACACTTTCAAGCAACATGGGCAGCATTTAAACCCTGGCTTCATTTTAAGGACTTTGTTAACGAGCATTTGAATAGCTCAGGTGGCAGCATGGATAGTCCGTTGTCTTATAAGCTTACTATTTTGTGCTGAAATTACAGTATTCCCAAAGTCTTATACTGAGGGCCACATCTGGATATGGAAATTGGTATGGCAGGCCATGAATGCTCATGAAATTGGGGTTGGGGTGCAGGCGGGGGGTAAGGGCTCTGGCGGAGGGTAAGGGCTCTGGGCTGGAGCCAGAAATGAGTTCAGGGTGTGGGAGGGGGCTCCACGCTGGGGCAGGGGAGCAAGTTCTAGGTGGCACTTACCTCAAGCATCTCCCAGAAGCAGCGGCATGTCCCTTTTCCAGCTCCTATGTGGAGGTGCAGACAGGTGACTCTGTGTGCTACCCGGTCCACAGGCACTGCCACTGCAGCTCCTATTGGTCACAGTTCCAGGCTAATGGGAGCTGTGGGGGTGGTGCTTGGGGCAGAGACATCATGCGGAGCCCCCAGCTGCTCCTACGTGTAGGAGCCAGAGGGGGGATATGCTGCTCCTTCCAGGAGCTGCGCAAAGCCAGCCCCAGACCCCCTCCCCAGCTTGAGGGATCCAGATTAAAACATCTGATGGTCTGGACATGGCCCTCGGGCCATAGTTTGTCCACCCTTGCTTTAGAGGCTGTTGTGAGCCCCAAAGGTGCACTCGGCAATGATGGCTTGAAAAAGCTCTATCTGTCAACCTGCTTCATGACCAGCCAAGACAGCTGACTATATAAGAGACGGGTTGTTAGTGCTTTTTGAACTGCTGGCTTGCTGGTAATGCTAGTGTTGAATTCGATTACATCCATCAGCTCTCCCAGTTTGCAGTGCGGCCATAAAGTTGTCTCTTCTCCGTGGTTCTCCTGATGTCCCCTACCCCTAGAAGGGCTGATCATCTTGGCTCTGGGTGCACTTCCAGAAAAGACAAGCAGCAGCCTAAGACTAGCCAGCCGGATTAGTCATCCTGTCTCTCTTACCTGCCAGTCAGACACATGAGCCATCAGGCTGAGACCATAGGGGTATGACTGCATGGCAGCTAGGAGCGAGCCACCCAGGCCTGGATAGACAGACTGAAGAAAGTGTGCTAGAATATAGCAGTGGGGATGCTGCATCACAAGTCTATGGGGTAGGGTGGGCTCAGAGCCTGACCCACACCATCCATACTGCTATTTTCAACACGCTAGCCTGAGTCTGCCTACCCAGGCCAGGCAGCTCCCTGCCAGTGAAGACAAACCCTCTTGGGGCCAAGGGAATATCCTTTAATCCTCATTATGGTGTGTATTGCAGTCATGTCTAGCGCTCCCACTGGAGACAGGGCCCCATTGTGTTTGGTGTGTGTACAGAGAGAGACAGTCTCTGCCCCCCACCAAAAGTTTGCAGTCTAAATAGGCAAGGTAGGATTGTCACACCCAGGGATTCTATAGCCGAGCTGAGAACAGAAGGCAGCTCTGCATCGGCCCAGTGCAGGGCTTTCCCTGCAAGCCCATGGCTATCTTCTGGCTACTGTGACAGAGCAAGGCCAGAGGGCTATAGGGAAGTAGAAAGAAACAGGTATGTTAGCCCCAGGCTAAACAAATCCCTAGGACCTTGGTAACCAAATGGCAGTTGCTGCAAGTTAATCAAGTCACTTGGGACTAATCAAGAACCTTCTAGGAAGCAGGGGAGACAGCTAGGTTGATTGGGACACCTGAAGCCAATCAAGGGCCGTCTGGAACTAGTTAAAAGCCTCCCAGTTAGTCAGTTGGGTATGTGTGTCAGGAGCTGAGGGAGGAAGCTGTGTTGCTGGAGAAACTGGGCAGTAGAAATGCTATCAGGCACAAGGAAGGAGGTCCTGAGGGAAGGATGACATTGATGAAGTGGGGCCTGCTGTGGGGAAGTGGCCCAGGGAATTGTACTTGTCCTGTTTCAAAAAGTCAGCTACCAATAGCTGCTACTATTAGGGTCCCTGGGCTGGAGCCCAGAGTACTCACCTCCATTTTCCCTGATTAATCACAGAGACAGTGAGACAACTGAGACTGAGTGAGGGAGGGTTGCTTCTTCCCACCTCCCTTGCTAGCTTATGATAAAAATGGCTCAGCAGGCTGTGACAGAGAGAGAGAAGGGCTACGTGGAAGGTCACCATGAGCTTCTGAGGCTAGTGAAATTTGCCAGGAAATGTGGGACCCACTGAGACAAGGCTGGAGTTTTGCCACGCTACTTAGCCCCTCTATAAGTCCAAACCACATGGTAGCCAGGATTGCAGCTGGTAGAGCTGCAAGGATGAGCAGCCCATCAGGGAAGTAGTCCTGGCATCCTTCTCTCCAGGAAGAATGGGGTCCTCAGCATACACAGAGTGTGAGAGAGACTCAGAGGAAACAAACAGGAGAGCCTGTCTGTGGCTTGCCCTTTCCCCTGGCTGTAAGTGCAGGAGACAGGCAGCTGCTGGCTGTCCTGGTGTGGTCAGAGGGAGAAGAGTGCAGAGGTGGGCCCAGCCCTGTTCTCAGCTATGAGAGCTTGTAATGGGGTATACTAGCCCGTTAAGAGTAGAGGGGCCAGAAGTCCCCATCCCAGGGAGCTGGAATGCACAAAAACCTGGGAAATGGCCTGGTAGCGGAAGAGAGGAGGTGGTCCTGGGGAAATAGGAGTTGGATGGGGGGGAACACTGATCCTTTAAGGGCCTGGGATCAGGAGCCCTGTAGTGTAGGGGAGGGCTGGGATCCCCTCTCTTCCAGCCAATCAGGAGGTGCCTTCCAGAGGAGGGCAGTATATAGATGGCCTTCTCCCTAGGACAGGACTAAGGAAGGGAGAGAAGGGCACTAGATAGCCGAACTCCAGGGAGAGAGAGAGCTCTGAGACGTGACCCTGTGGAAAGCCAGCTGTGGCTGGGGAGGAGCTCCATGTGAATAGTAGAGGAGCCAGAGGTAAGTATCAACCTTTGGATTTCAGTGAGGGCTTTATTGGGGGAGGGAGATGGTTTGTGGGCGCCAGGCTGGGGGTGGTAGGACTTCCAAGAAAGGCTGAGGGGAATCTGTAAGGGGCCCTGAAGGGGCAGAAGAGAGGGAGGCTGCTCCTAAGGAAACTCTCCCCCCAAGGGGACACTCAGGAAGCAACATTCCGGTTCCAGAGCTACACAGGAAAGGCCCCAACTGTCTGTCTTAAGAAGGATTAACGGTGGGGGGGAACAATGGTGAGAAAGAGTTTGTTCCTTTGGCATCCCCACTTGCACCCCCAGATCTGCTGCGAGTCCTCACTGGAGGGCAGCATCGGTTAAATGTTCACGGTGCTGCTCATAGCAGCAGAAGTCTGATGTTCTGCCCCTGTGTGTTTCTTGGCACTTTCCTGTCTGCTGGGTGGTCACGTGGCCATTGTGTTCTCTGAGCTCTATGGCGATGCACATGCTCTCCTAGGGATTTCACGCCCATCCTGTCTCCATTTTATTGTTCTCTTCATCTAACATACTCCTCGCTGTGAGCAGCTGCTTGGTCTTTGTGTCTGGAGGAGCATAAGGGCCTGGTCAGGTGGTGGTTCTACTTGCGGAAATCAATGAGCATTCAGGAGCCTTCAGACTAGAGGCAAGTCAGTCTTTTCTGGTATATTTGCTTCTAACCCCTCCCCCAGATCAGAGTGGGCAAACTCCCGTTGATGTCACTGGGGCTCCTGGTGGGTACAGAAGTCTGCTTGTGCAGAGCAACTTGCAGGATCAGAGCCCAAACTTGTGCTTAAATATACAAACTCAAACCGTGCTGCACCCTGCCATCCTAGCTAGCCCGCTGACAACACGCAGGGGCCAGCTGGTCTCCTGCCTCATGAGTGGTCGGATCAATAGAGAATAAGTGTCATAGTAAATGATCCTCATGGCAAAACGTGCCTTACTGTATATTTTCTGTATGGCTTGTCTGGGGATTAAACGTTGCAGGCCTGCGAAATACATGGTCTGTCATGGAGTACCTGCCAGAGCTGGAACAGCTCTTTGCCCTGGTAAGATGCTAAAGCCCATGTGGCTACACCAGCTTGGGAAACAAAATAGCAGAAATGCACCAAGTGCCAGAGGTTCACTGTGGGTGCTGATGGCTGGGCCCACCCGTTTGCAGGCCACCCCTGCAAAAAAAGAGAAAAAGGCTAGGGAGGAAAGGCTGACGCATGAATTCCAATAAATGTATCTCAGCAGCAGCATGTCCTCAGAGTGCAACCCTCTTGCTATTGCAGAGGTCCCCAAACTGTGGGGTGCAACCCCTAGGGGGGCACGGAGGAACATCTGGGAGGCATGTCGGGGTACAGGTCAGCCCTCACAAGGTACAGGGAGGGAGCATCACCCAGCCCTCCCCGCCCTCAGCTCTGCTCGGGTCCTTTCCCCAGCCACGTCCCCGGCTCCTGCGTCCCCAGCTGGCCACGGTTCTGTTCCTGGCCCAGGTGTGAGGCTGGGGGTGGGGCCGGGAGCTGTGCCATACCTGCTGGGCCCAGCATCAGGCCCCCACTGCAGCCTGGCTGCAGCCCTGCTCCTGGCCTCAGACTCACCCCCCAGCTATGGCCCTGGCTCAGGGAGGTGGTTGCAGACAGGGATGGGGGGGGGGCACAACCTTCAAAAGTTTGGGGACTGCTGTGCTATTGCATGGCACAATTAAACGTTCCAAGGATTATCAGTATCCGAAGAGGAGGAAATTGACAAAAGGAGAGAAGGGGGTCAGGTTGTTGCTCCTCATCTCTGTTGCAACCTGCACCACCTTTCCTGACTCGTACATGGTCCTCACGTTCCATGTGCCTATAGTAATCCTCCTGGTTGCAAGAAGGGCAATCGGCTTAGCGGCTTCCTCATGGCTTTCACCACCCAGTGTCATGCATCTTTGAGTTGAAGACCCTTCTTTTTCCAGGGTAAAAGTCTCTGTTGTCTCTGTTGTTGGCGTTTCTGTAGCAAGTTGATTTTTTACGGGGTGGAGTTGCTAGCCCCACACCCAACCCTCCTCCTTTATCCTGACTTGGGACAGGCAGATGGCCCCAAAGGACCTCTCTGGTGGAGTTTAAAAGGAGAGAAGCTGGGGGGGAAATCCTCATTCCACCACTGAAAACATCAGGCTGGTTTGGTTTGGGATTTTTTTTTTTTTTTTTTAATAAGCAGACGAATTAGGGCTGGGACTCTGGGGCTGACCCGGAACACACAGGCTGTCATATTCTGCTTGGACGGATACATTTTCCAAACCCAGTAGATCGTTTGCATGACACTAGAGTCAATTGAATTAGTATGTACCTGCTACATTAAAGGCTGGATTCTGTAGTCCTGCCTCATGAAAGATGTAACATGATCCAATGGCTGGAAGCTGAAGTTAAAAAATGTATACCTTATTTCCATTCTAAATTTGTCTAGCAGTGAGAGCAATGAACAATTGGAGTGGCTTACCAAACGTCGTGATGGGTTCTCCATCGCTCGCAGTTTTAAAATCAAGATTGGCTGTTTTTCTAAAAGATTTGTTCTAGGGATTATTCTGGGGAAGTTCTCTGGCCTCAGGAGGTCAGACTAGATTATCACAATGATTCTTTCTGGCCTGGGAATCTATGAATGAAAGAATGTGAGGACTCTCGTCGGGACTACACACATTAATGCAGATTGCAGAAGCAGTCCCTGTATAATGTGGTTTAAAGCTGTGTGCAGCTTGCATTCAAGATATGTAACCTGGTCTGGGAGCAGATCTTTGGTGGAATCTGATTCCTTAGGCTGGTTGAAGATGAGACTATTTACCCTAGCTAAGGATCTGTCCCCTGCAGTAAGAATTTCATGAACTTTAGTTTAATTAAAAAAAGAAATAGTAAAATGGTTAGTTTAGTTCTACAAGAAATTTCCTACATATTCATGCTAGAAGAAACAGTCTTATTCTTTCATTGACAGACTTTATTAGGCAGCAAGAACAAACTGTAATAAGGAACTCAAATAAAAACAGATCATAGTATTCAGCAAATTAATTTATAATATTAATACCTCATTCTATATACAACTGAATTATATGGATGAGATCATCCATTTCCCTCTGGCAAAACATAGCATATTCCTTAAGGAAGAACAGTTTCTATATAAAACTTGACATTAATAAACAGATCATGTAGTATTTAGCATTAGTCTAGTATCAAACTTAGAGTGCCCTTGTTATCATCTGATGTGTTCTCCCACACCTGGAGTGTCCCAAGGAATTTACCTTTACTTATTTCTCTAAATATTCCTTTTTGGAATGTGTGGCACAGTGCAGCACTAGTGAATTCCTTGGAGGAAAAAGCTTTGAGTTGTACCTATATTGGCCAATCTCCTGATTGCGTTATGGGGGTTGTGTGGTGGTGTTTTTTTTTACGCTTTAGCATTTGGAGTGGGCTAAGCTGAATACAGAATCCAAAGTGAGATGCAATTTGCATACATAATTGTGAGCAGCAAGGCCAAACAAACTATAAATTTTAACAAGCGCCTTAAGCTAATGTTGAATGTACACTGACAAGAAATGTTTCAGCTTCGTGTTTGGGATAGAATGGTTGAAATTTACCACAGTGTGGCTTTTTTCCTTAATTTTTCTAAAAATAACCCTTAAATATTTGTAATACCTGAAGCAATGCCAAGAGAATTAAAATATTTCTTACCCACTGACTTATACATCCTTTCAAGGGGGAGTCTTTGTCACATGCCCTGAAGGTCAGCAAATTTGGATTCTGTTGGACGTGAAGGGGAGGGAAGAGTTTGAGACTCAAGGTCCCTTCAGTAAAAACCCTCTGCTCTCCAACAGACAGGCCGAACGACTGTCGGTCCATTGACTTGTCCATTGGAGAGCCATAGCAGCCAGGTAATAGTGCAAGGAGATGAGGTAGTCTTTAAGGGATTTTGTTTTCAATTCATATTGACTGTAATTGGAGTTGTGGGTGGCCAACACTTCTGAAAATCAGGCCCCAAGGTGGCTCTGCAGTGCATTCGTAGGCAGTGATAAGCTGCCAAAAACTTAACAACCGGTTCCCTATAAAAAGTTCTGATTTAAGGGGAGGAAGTGGAGGAGGGGCTGGGGCAGGGGGAGATATACTTGTGGGGCCGGGGGCCCCTGCAGGGCCTGGAGCAAATTGCCCCACTTGCCCCCTCGACAGCCCTCGAGCTTGCAACCCCCTCCCCCCTTACCTTTCCCGCAGTCAAAGCAGCAGGAGGACTCCGGAGCTCAGCTAAGCTGCCCAGCTGATGCCAGCGGCTGGCCACGCTGCAGCTGGGGAAGGGCCGGGGGAGCCTCAGCCTCCCCAGCTGGGAATCCTGGGAGCAACAGGATGGTCCAGCCCACAGACCGGAGTTCTTTGCCCACTCCCTGGCCCTTTAACTACTGGTTCTCTAAGGAGGTTTAATTTTAGCAACCGGTTCTTGGGAACTGGTGGGAACCGGCTCCAGCTCACCACTGTTTGTAGGCCTAGCTTGACATAAGTAACTTGCCTCATTTCTTAGTGGGCAGGAAGGTGAATGGAAGGTTGGTGAATGGAAGGTTAAGTTGCAAACAGTGGCTTGACAAACAGGATGCTGGAGTCAGGATGCCTGTGCTAGCTAAGATAAGCAGCAACATCTTGATACTAGTGACTATGGACAAGATAGACCTGGAATGTAAAGATCAGGTTCCAGGTGAAAAGCATATGGACAGAGCATGCTGTATAGGGATTGGTTCCTGCAAAGTAACCAAGCCAAGTCAAAAATGTGTGGTGTAATGTATAGCCAATGCAGTGTAATGTGTAAATGTCTATAAAGGAAGAGGTCTGTAATTTTGGATGTTGGTATGCCCGATACCCACCCCCTCTGCTTGAGTCTGATCAACTCAGTGTAGCTTTGGTGTAGGAGGTATAAAGGAACCTGAGTGACAAAATCCTGAGTTGAATTGAGTGTTTGGGATCCCAGAGCACTGGATGAAGTGTTCTCATAGAACTGAATGAAGTTGTTTTGGATGAGCCTAATGGAAAAAGTCTCTGAGGGAATCCCAACAGCACTGTAAACTCAATTCTGTGGGACATGGACTTGTGGATTCACTGTTTCCAAGCCCATGCTTGAGCTTCCACACTGCATTATAAACCTGGGTTTACAGTTTCTGGACCCAGGTTTTACGGCCCTGCTTTTGCATCTATAACTGCACTGTGCAGAACTTCTTATTTGGGTCTGCAGCTAGAGCTGTGTCCACACTAAAAAATGACAGAGCTTAGATCCGAGTCACAGCAGAAGTTGGGCTCTGATTCACCTTCCTCCCCCTCCAGCAGGGCCCTGGGCCCTGACTGCTTACTGGTCCAAGTCAAACTGATTTGAGGGTGATGGAAGAGGGGGCTTAGGTTTGAGCCCAAGTCAGATCCTGGGCTTTGTGTGCAATGTAGACATAAGCTAAGTATCCATAATGGAAACAATTTGGATCCAAACCAATACACTGTTGTACCTCAAATAGGAAGCTGGGTCAGGCAGTGGAGCATCATCGTGAATTAGAAGGATGGCCTAGAGGATAGGACACTTAGCCCTCAGAGACCTAGTTCAGTTCCCATCTCAGGCACAGACTTCATCTGTGTCCTTTGGAAAGCCACTTAACCTGCCCTGTGCCTCTCTGTGTTCCCCATCTGTATAATGGGTATAATACTTCTCTGCTTCACACAGGTACTATGGAGATAACGGCCAATGGTAGGTGCGTGCCTTCCATGTAAAATCAATAGCAAAGTTCCAAGTGGATTTAAAGGCATCTCAGGCATTTCTTCTTTCTAGAACTCTGGTTGGAATAGGTTGTTTGGGGGCTGGGAATAAAGCTGTGTTTGAATTGTGTGGGTCACTTGTGGTGGAAAGGCTCTCTCGAAGAGGAAGGCTTTGTAATGTTTCCTAAAGATGATCAGACTGGATTCATCTGATCTCCTCTGGGAGGTTGTTCCATTGCCAGAACCCCTCCGTTGAGACTGTTTTGTTTCCCAGCTCTCAAAAGCTACATCCTGGGCTTCATGATCTGAATGGCCCCAGATGAGTCCAGCTGTCATGGTAGTTGCACAGATCAAAATCTAGGGCTTGATCTGTTTGTTTTGAATTATTGACGCTGTGGTGAGGAGGGCCATGTGAGTGACCTACATGGAGACGATTGTACTACCACTGGGGCCAAGCTCTCAGTGACATTAGTGTGGAAGATAATGGAACCAGGTTTGTGGGATCGAGGAAGTCATGGGAGGAGAAGGCTTGGGTGTGATTATCAGCCAATTTAGTTAGGGGAGACTTTTTTTTTTTTGGTACCATTCTCAGATTATTTAAAATTTGGTATATGGGTTATTTTAAATCCTTGGCTTCTTCTAAGTATCCATGTAACAGCAGTAAACCAAAGTGCTTTTATCCATCTTTGCTTCCTGCTGCATTCAGTGGCTCTACTCCTGGCTTGGACTGGTGTAAATAAGAGTGAAATCAGACCAGAAGTGAGGAGACTAGCCAAACTAACAAGGGCCCATTAAGGCTGCTTTTCCCTGTTGGCCCCTAGAATATCCGGCATAAATCTTCCAAAATTCTATGCACTATGAGGGCAAGTTCAGCCCATAATGTCTGGCACTGGATCCATAGCTTCCTTCCTTCTTTGTTCACCTGTCATGGGTCACCCACCTTGGGTGAAATCCTAGCCTCATTGAAAACAATCAGAGGGGTGGCCATGTTAGTCTGGATCTGTTGTTTTTTTTTTAAAAAAAAGCAACAGAGTTCTGTGGCACCTTATAGACTAACAGACTATAGGGTGCCACAGGACTCTTTGTTGCTTTTTAGTGAAAACAATGGGAGTTTTGAAGTCAATGGAACCAGGATTTCACTGCTTAGGAGTAGTGTGTGTATGTTTAAGAGCTATTGTATTGACAGTTCTGGACAGAATAAAAGGGTGAACCAATAAAATGGTTGGTCTGCCTAACAGGACCAAAAGTGGGCCTTGCTGACCTCAAACCAAAGGAAATAACATGGTTATCATGCTCAGTATCATCCCTATTTTCCATGCCCAGGACAGGACCAGACTGTGCCTAACTTTACCTGTTGAGCCAGAAACTACCCGGTTCTTGGGCTAACTTAGAGTCATTGACTCATTGCAGGAACGTTGAAGTCTCCAAGGACTTTCAACCTGGAAACAAGGGGGACATTGCTCCCCAGGGATTACAAGATGGAGAGGAACTCCATCGGCACCTCCAATGTGTTTGAGGCACATGAGGATAGTCTGTATGTCAGTACTGCTGTGTCTTCCATAGGCAGCGTGCAAAAGGATGCACTCAGAATAATTAGACTCTTGAAAAATTGTAGCCTAAAGAAATAGGAGTCAGTGCTTTTAAAAAAACATGTCTATGTCCTTTTTTTAGCATTTCTAAAGTGATTTGATATGTCTGAAGCTGTGCAGCATTTTGGATTCAAGTCTAGTTTTCTTTCACTTAGAATTAGCAAACTGAAGTCACAGCAAAACATTAAAATAATCTCTGCTGTATCATGTGGGCTAATGTTACTGCTTTACAGCAATATGTGTGATGGCTTTCCCTTCGTACATTCCAGTGGAAAATGAAATGCAGGCATTTGGCTCCCAAGCGTTCAGATCAGTGAAATCTGGATATGTAGAAGAGTTGATGGCTGTCTTGTAACTGGGGTTTGAGAAGGTTGTGGGAAGTTTGTCGAACATGTTTTCATCACAACAAAAGGACCAAGTGCATCATTTAATGATCATACAAAGTAGGTGAAGGCGCAGCAATGCAGAACTGCTGGGACATGACTGAACACAGGACTCAACTCACTGCTGCTCCGTTCCGCGTTTACAGTCACACGAAACTAGTGTAATGCAATGGAGAATCTGACCCACAGTGCTTAAAAAAATTAAATGAAGGACCAATTCCTCAGTTAGTGCAAATCAGCACAGCTTCACTGACATTAATTCACACCAGCTGAGGAGCTGTGCCCGTCTGAACTGTTTTGCATAAGGAAAACACACATCCAAGCCCATGTCTTGTGTCCTCCTCACTTGCCCTTCAGTATTCAATGAGAGTTTAAAATTAAAAGGCAGGACTCTGTGCTGAAAGGATGCTGGAGACAGTAAAAATGCCCCTGCTCTGCTGAATGAACGGGGAATATGTTTCTGCTGGAGTTCATATGCATGTGCATGTGTGTGCGCGCGCGCTCCTTACATTGAAACATGAGATTCCTGCCAAGTTTTGAATGATAACTTTCACGTGAATTAAAATATTTAATCTGCTGGTTTAAATAGTAGAACAGTGTCTGTATCAGTGGGCTAAACATTTAAATAAGCTGAGCTGGTTTTATTTTTCAAATGTCTGTAGCATCCATCACCATAAGCTATAACATCTGGGTTCTTTATGCTAACTTACAAGCAACACACGCACATGCTCACCATATGGGTAGATCAATGAACTGTTGTAGCTAAGGGAGCATTATTGTCTGTCTACATGACTCATTGCATGGCCATGATGAAATTTGTCTAACAAAGTTTGACTGTACACAGTGCCCTGAAGGCCAACAGACAGCTATCTTTGGGTTCTGTGTGCAGCAGCTGGTGAGTAGATTAGATATCATGAGTCCTTTTTGAACAGTGGAAGTAGCCCATTTACTCACAGGAATGGTTTAGTAATCTGTTTCTAATGTCACACAAGTCCTCCTACAGTCCATAGGTTCTGTTTTGCTGCTTAATGTCATCTTCTCAGTGGTAGCAGATGACAGAACAAGGAGCATTGGTCTCAAGTTGCAGTGGGGTAGGTCTAGGCTGGATATTAGGAAACACTATTTCACTAGGAGGGTGGTGAAGCACTGGAATGGTGGTGGAATCTCCTTCCTTATAGTTTTTTAAGGCCCTGCTTGACAAACCCCTGGCTGGGATGATTTAGTTGGTGTTGGTCCTGCTTTGAGCAGGGAGTTGGACTAGATGATCTCCTGAGGTCTCTTCCAACCCTGATATTCTATGATCTTCTCCAAACTTCTTTGTTCTCCAGCTCTAGCCTGAAAATCTTTGAAGAGTTGCTTCTCTCATGAGACTTCTAGCACTAGATGTTGGTCCAGCTGGAAATGTCATAAGATCAGCTTTGCTCAGATCTTAGTATTTCTGTATACCCTCAGCTGGTACCAGAAAGTTGAAAAAGAAACTTCACTAAAAAATTGGAGTTTCCAACCCATGCAGGTGCCTTTTGAATGATTTCTCCATCCTATCTGGCACTTCCAATATCTCCTACTTTAATATAATGAATTTATTGTAAGAGAGAGATGTTTGTTTTCTCTATAAAGACAGCAGTGTTCCTTTTTGGAAATTAGTTTTGCTGTTTTGCCATTTTGTCTGTAATAAGCAGCTGAATTTTAACTGCATCAAGAGAAGGATTATTACGGCAGAAAAATGATCCAGTTCTTCCCAAGAGACAACCTGTAACAGGTGTACACTGTGAGAGCCAAATATTTGCTAGAAACCCCATATGACATATGCTAAAGTGAGCTGAAAGCTGCATCTCCAAAATAAGATCTGTTAGCCATTAGCTAATGACTCTGCAGGGAGGGGTCTGGGATTTGTATAATTACCTGGAAAGATAGAGAACCAAAAATGAGAGCTTTAGATTCCAGCATGGTAGACTGCCTGGTCTGAGGAGGCATCTTTGCTCCGGTCAAAGGAAGGGTTTAGAGGGCAAGAATGTTTTCACATCAGAGCCTTCTCAACGGGTCACAGCCTCAACAGTCTTGTCCACTATCACAAGGTGATGGACTTGAGTGGAATGGTCAAGTGAACAGGTGACTGAAAATTTTCAGTCAACGAGTTTTCATGTCAATAAATGGAGTTTCATTGATCAGGAAACTTTTAAGGGGAAAAATGTCACTTCTCAATTTATCAATGGGAATTTTGAACCACAACACTTTGTTTTCTGTTTGCTGCTCTGTAACTTTATAAGAGTTGGAGAAGTTCGAGAGGGTGGGAAAAGTGAAGAACCTGCCTTACCTTGGACTTAATTCATTTTATTGAACTTGGGGCCAAAGGGAGAGGGAAGGGAAAAATCCAGTAACTAAAACTCAAGCCCCAAAATAGGTTATTTTTCAAAAATCAAAATATAAATTTTAAATGAAAAACATTGCAATACAATTCTTCCTTCTATTTGTTTCCCAGTGGAAAATAATGGGTTTTGTGATAGCTCTGGACAAGGGGGTAGGGGAGGCTAAAGAGAGGTCCCAGGGCACTGAGCCAGGAAGGGAGAGTTAGTGAATCACTGGTGAGGTGCACCCTGGGAGGGATCAGCTTTGACATCCAGGGTTGCTGTGCAATGGGAAAGCATGTAGCTGCGCTTGGTTTACAGGACTGTTAGAAGTTGTTTTTAAAGGGGAACGTGGGGGGAAGTGGTTCAGGGAAGAATGTCAGCCTTAACTGCAATGCCTCTTGCTCTTCTCGTGGTTCATATCTATGAAACATTGCTGGGTGTCCTCCTTTACGATACAGTGAATAGCGCATTAAGACTGGCCCTCTTCTTCTGAGTCCATTCTCTCACCATCTCACAGCTCTTGTGGTGAGAGCTGTCCCCACTGTAGATCCTGCTCCAATTTGTAGGAGGAACACTACCACTGCAAAAGTGATTTTTTTCCCCTCACTTGGTATCCTACTGTTAATTGAATTCTTATTAGATTGACCTCCCACTTGGTAAGACAACTCCCATCTTTTCATGTGCTGTGTATTTATACCTGCTACTATCTTTTCCACTCCATGCATCTGATGAAGTGGGTTCTAGCCCACGAAAGCTTATGCCCAAATACATTTGTTAGCCTCTAAGGTGCCACAGACTCCTCGTTGTTTTTGCTGATACAGATTAACATGGCTCTCCCTCTAGAACTGCTAATACAGTTTTCAGAATAGCTTAATGCTGTACAAATATTTCCCGGCACCTTCTCTTTAGAGAAGCCTTTCTCTATCACTCCTCTATGTATCATCAACCCTCTATCCCTTCACAAAGCCCATCTTCAAGCGCCGCTTACCACTGAACTTCCCTCTCCCTCAATGGGCCAGGTCCTCAGCTGCTGTAACACAGTACACTTCCTTACTGTGATGGAGCCATGCTGATTTACTGGCCCAATGCATTTGGAGTACGATGTCTTTGTGCCACTCTCTGTGCTGTCTTGTCTGACCATGTAAACCTATTCAAAAGAAAGTCATGCTGTATAGCTAATGGTGTCTTGCGACTAGATGTGTTTGAGCCTTACTGGGGACCACTTTCGTTTATGAACTGATGTAATAAATGGCAATTCGGTAGCTAAGGCACACGCAGGAACACTTTAGTTTGCCATTCACTGACAATGTAGGTCTTACAGGCATCTTCCCATCACTGAATCTCTGCAGGCTAGCGCTGACTACTCAAGATACTCATGAAACTGAAAATGATCAGCGGTTATTAGCCATGGACTGAACTGCAGCTCTGTTGAGAAGGATGCCAGTTGGTTTTTGCTGCCCCTTACCCATCTGTGCCAGGGCCATGTACAATCACTGTCTCTGAGCATAAGGACTGTTCACTCCCAGTACCTTATGGGTCCATGCCATGCTGAAGGGAGGAGGTTAGAAGAAGGGTGAGGCCCCCAAGCTCCTCCACACCACATAGTCATGTCTCCTCATACAGCAGCTTGGCTACACCATTCTACATGCTACTGCAGTCTGCAAGCAGCCTGGGGCAAGGGTCTGTGCCACTCCAGTTTTGCACTTTCCTGGTGCATGATGAATATCTGGCATCTAAAAATTAGAATCTTTTTTTTTGTCTGTGCTGGACACAATGCAGCCATTACACTATCATTGTAAGAATTAACAAAAAAAATAGTGTCCTGCGAGTTCTGGGTTGTCACTATGTTGCACATCACTTCAGAAGAGACAACGCAGATCACACTGCTCTGGAAGTACAGATCTGTTGCTTGAATGAAAGGAGATTGACTTGGTGTCAACTTAAGGGCTGTGACACACAGTAGAGCAGTTCCGAGTCCATCCAGTAGAAGGCAGCAGTAGACATGCACTAATCAGTACTTTACACTTACAAAACCAATGTTAAAAAGAAAGCCGGCTTCTCCCTGTGTGGCTGAATGCTCTGTCTCCGGAATGCTTCAGGAAAGTCATGTGCTCTGTGGTTTGGTTGAATGGCAGTCACATTTCCATATTAACAGGGGACTCCACTGTCTTTTGCCTATCAGTTGTGTTCCCAGAATTTGTCTGGAGTGAGGACACCAAGGAGTGCGGTGGAGAGCTACTTGGCAGAACATTTCAGTGAAACATCACAAGAAAAAACTTCAGTCACCTGCGGTCAAAAGAGGTATAACATGAGCAACTGCTGAATCCAGGGAATACTAAATACCCCTGTGTGACTGCTGTACCCTAACCAGACCTAACGAGCTGTTTATGCAACAGTCAATGGGTATGGGGCTTATTGAGTAGCAAGCATATCTTCTCTCTCTCCAAGTTCTCTAATGCTAATCATCTGCCAGTAGTACAATTCATGCAACCTCATGCTCTGGGTGTCCCTAGCCTCTGACTGCCAGAAGTTGGGAGTGGATGACAGGGGATGGATCACTCAGTGATTGCCTGTTTTGTTCATTCCACTGAAACTCCTGGCACTGGCCACTGTCAGAAGACTAGATGTTGTTCTCTAGTCTTCTCTTGAATGAAATGTGACCCATTGTGGACAGTTAACCATGCTCATTGCTATGCTGGTTCGGCCAAACTGAGTGCTCGCAGGCGACCTGAATAGACCGTGTGTTGCCTAAAGTAGTTTGGTGTAACTTTCTGATCGTATTTTCAGTCATGCCAATGCTGCGATGACAAAGGAGACACTATTATAACTCATGTGACATGGATGGTGGCCTTAAAGAAGGCTGTAGATTCAGGTTGGGTGTGAGGGGCTGCAGTCAGCAACCTGAAGCTATGGGGAAATAAAACTAAAGCCCCACCTCCGCCTACAGGAAAAATGAGAAACCTAAGATGGGAACTTTTAGTGTGGGCTTATCAGAACTTACCGAACTGTTTCTCTTTCTCCATGAAGAGTGAACTGTTGGGGGTTCTATGGACAGCACAGGAATGAATTCAAAAATTGTGAGAAACTGGCTTTGCTGTCTAATCAAGCATCTGGGGTCATAATTGTGGTTAATTAGGTTCATGTGAGCTGCCGTAATGGGGCTTTAATAACCTAACAGCTTCCAGGACCCGTGCCAGCTGATGATGGGCCTGTCGGGGAAATGATACCTTTTGAGATGCTAGGGAGCCTGTGGCAGTGTCGATCTGAGACAAATCCTGAGTGGCTAGTTTTGAACTTCAACTTTTAAATGTAACATAGGATGTGAAGCACAGACCAATGTATTTGTTTTTAACTCCTGACTTTATCAGTTTCAGCTTGTCCATCTCCCTGGAAAGGACACCATTTAAAGGTGCCTATGTGCTATTGTCATTGTGCGATGGACTGTACAGCTGCATCACTCCACTAGTACCATCCACCCTTTCTGCCCGTCTGTCTCTGGCCTCCATTACATGGCTTTCTTATGTCCATACTTCATCTCACTCTCTAGTACCACGTTTTGTCTGTCACCATTTGTCACCTGTGTGTTGTCAGTGGGCTCCACAATGCAGAGCAAATGACTGAAATTTGAAAAATGCTCAGTGTGATAAAAGCTCAGTCATTTGACTAAAGGCTGGTGCCCGGACTTTTAAATCATACTTTGCTAACATAGCATGAAGGTTAACATTAAGGAGGACATGTGCTCTGACTTTGAACAGCCTGGCGTCGGTCAGTTTGTGTCAGAACATTAAGCCAGTTCTTTGTGTTTAAAATAAAGAGAGAACGTTCACGGGAAATGAAATGCTAATTATTCTGAAACTGTCTCTCCATTCATGGCTCATAGCAAAGCACTCAGAACCAGTTATAGCCCTTCATGTATATTGATGTCTGAGAGAGGGCTGGGAAAACTCTGCAATGCTTATTTGGGCATAAGCTTTTGTGGGCTAAAACCCACTTCATCAGATGCATGGAGTGAAAAATACAGTAGGCAGGTATATATTACAGCACATGAAAAGATGGGAGTTACCTTACCAAGTGGGGGGTCAGTGCTAATGAGGCCAATTCAAACAGGGTGGATGTAGCCTACTCCCAACTGTTGACAAGAAGGGATGAATATCAACAAAGGGGAAATTACTTTTTGTAGTGCTAACGAGGATGGATGTGGCCCATTTCCAACAGTTGACAAGAAGATGTGAGTATCAACAGAGGGAAAAAACAGTAGGCGAGCACTTCAGTCTCCCTGGACACTCAATAACAGACTTAAAAGTGACCATTCTTCAACAAAAAAACTTCAGAACCAGAAACAGTAGATCTGGAATTAATTGTCAAACCTGACGCCATCAAATTAGGCCTGAATAAAGACTGGGATTGGCTGGGTCACTACAAAAGTAAATTTCCCTATGTTAAAAGCAACAGAGTCCTGTGGCATCTAGTAGACTAACAAATACATTGGAGCATTGGAGCATAAGCTTTCGTGGATGAATACCCACTTCATCAGATGCATGTTCCTTCTGTTGATACTCACCTCTTCTTGTCAACTGTTGGGAGTAGGCTACCTCCACCCTGTTTGAATTGCCCTCGTTAGCACTGACCCCCCACTTGTCATGTGCTGTAATATATAATATACACCTGTGGGAGAGGAAGATGGCTCTGCAGAGGAACTGTTTTCCACCACCACTACTTTGTGTAGGTGGGTAAAAAGGGGCAGAGCCTCAGCTCTACCCTCCCCAACATCTGGGCAGCCCAGCTGTGCCAGCATGTCAGTCATGTGTTGAGCCAGGCAGAAATCCCCTCCTCAAAGCAGCAGGAAGATTGTAACAGCAAGTCTGTCTCCTTCCCAGGCTGCTCCAGAGGCAGCATGAATAGTTAACTCAGGATCCAGCCTAACACTTTTTGACTGATGTTACATCAGAGAAGATTTCTTAATAGATTGTGTGACCTGCAACATACCCTAAAATCAAGTGCTATATTGTTTAAAAATATCTTTGCTTGGATCAAGCCTGTAGTCCTTGGGTCTAAAACTAAAAATGGCTTTGAGCTAGAATCTCCTCTTGTGTGACTTGCTTGCCCTGAGAGCCCAGTATTCCCTTAAGGAAATCTCAGGTTGGCAAATTTAAAATACCAGATCTAGGGCTGAGTAAAATACTGAGTTCCTCTTATTTGGATGCTGAGTTAATTTGCAGACCATCTACCATCTCATTTCCTGCACTCAGTGTAAACGGAGTGTTGTCCTTGGACTAGTGGTCAGTGTTAGTTTTTATTTACTGCATATCAAGAAATGAGGTCTCTTTCTTTTGGTTACTACATGGGACAGCTTCCTGAGGTACCTCTGGGAATGTGTATCAGTGGTGATGATGATGATCTATTAAGAACGCAATGAAAATGTCAATTTGTCTATTTAAACTATTTATCAGAATGTTCTTAAATAGTGCAAACTGAGATTCAGTCATCTAAAGACAATTGCATTTCTAGAAAGACTTGCTTCGACAGCGCAGTATTGCTGTGTTCCTATTATTTGAAAATAATAAATTGTCAGCAAATGCCTGGCTGTCCACATAATGAATTTAGCATTTAAAGATAAATCTAAATGCATAGTGGGTAAAGGTGTATAATTTTTTTGTGGTGAATAAAAAGATGTTACAAATTGAGAATTCTGAACAGCCAGTTACTACTTGGAGGTGATGCTCAGTGACTAAACTCCTCAATGTCCAGTCAAAATCTGCCTGCTCAGTCTGAGCAGGTTTCTAATGTAAACAGTGTAGTGCAACATATCCAACTACAGTAAATAATCCTACCTAGAGAAATCATCCATAGAAATCTTTTTCATAGACATGACAGACTTCGCCCCACAACACCCAGACTTGATTTCAGATCTTTATTTTTGATCTGATCATGTTGGAAGGGTAACCAGTTCATGAAGGGTGACTAATCCAGACTTTGAAGTAAATCTTTGCCATGAGGCTACTTCAGTGTGCCGGCAGCCATGTCACCTTGGGCTGTATGCCCTTCAGAACCCCCATCAGCTAACTTGACTCAGGCCTGATCGGTTCTTGCAGTAGACCTCCAAGGAGAGACTGCAATACGTGGCTTTGGTGTTTCAGCAGGTGCCACTTTTCCCTCCGAGTTATTACTGAACCAGTGCCCCGGTATGGTGTTAAATGTAATGTGTACAGGAGTGATCGATACATGAGACGTGTGTGTGTCTAGACAACTCCCTAGCATTACTTAATTTTTTATGTAAATAGTTAATAGAGGGCTGTGACAAGTCCTTTGCCCCCCCTCTTCCTGGGGCCCACTGGCTGCCTCAATAAAGCTCAGAGGCTTCTAGTTCTGCAGCACCCATGGTTTTATTTACACAATATTCTCCCACCACCAGTGATATACTATATACAGAGCTTGCAGGCCTGACAATCTCCTCTCCTAAACAGAGTCTGCCCTCAGTCTGGAGACTGACTTTCCCCTGGCCATTCCCCCTTCTTCTGGATGCCTGCCAGCCAGCCTTTATAGCCCTTGAATTCTTAGGCCCACAGGTGCAGCTAGTTCTAAAGGCCAGGCACCAGGCTTCTCCCCAGCCCCAATCTATTCCCCCTGATTGGGGCTGGCTGGGCAGGGGCTACTTAGGTGCCTTTGCACCAGCACCCTGCTACAAGGGCACTCAAGAACATATCCCAGTCCTACTCCCTTGCTGCCGTTTCCCTGGGCTTTTCCTACCTAATCCTCTCAGGCTTCCTTTTCCCCACAACTCCTCTGGGGTTGACCCTTCTTCCAGGGCTAATTTCCTCTTAGGCTGACACCTCCCCTTCTCTCTGCTCCCACAGACTGACTGCAGACAGTCTCCCTAGAGCTCCTTTCTGCTGCAAACTTCCTGGTTTTATAATCCAGCCTACTGCTGCTCAGCTGGGCTTCTTGTTGTTTAGGCTTGGCTCTCCCTCCAGGTGCAGTCCAGTACCCTAACAGGCCTCTCAGGCCCGTATTAACCCCTTAGGCCCTGTGTGCCGGTGTGATGAGGTTAATGGAGGCCAGATGGGCCAATTAACCTGATAGATTCAAGGCTGAGAAGAAAGCCCCAGTTAGAGGAACAGGCACACCTGTACCAAAACAGGTGGGGCCTGTATAAAACCAGATAGCTGGCAACAGATAAGCTGCTGGGAGAGGCTGCAGGAAGGCAGGCGGCAGGTGGCAGGCAGTTCCTGGGAAGAGGGAGGAAGGTTTGAGCTGGTATGCCACATGACAGGCGAGGAACGAAAAGTGTAAGAAGCAGTCCAGGGAAGGAGCAGTGAGGGCTAAGAGAAGAAGCCCCAGAACTGTTGGGTTGAGGGTTCCTGGACTGGAACCCAGGGGAGAGGTTGGGCCCAGTCCCCCTACCAGCCACTGAGGGCACGGCATAGAACTGAGGCAAAGAACAGGATGACTGCCTAGGACTGGTGATGGACTGTACCCCAGGAGGGGGGACACTGAGCGACCAGCTGGAGGGCTAAGTCACGAAGGAGACGGTTAGGGTCCTGGAGCAAGAGAAGCTGCAGACAACAGTTGGAGTCATGGCGTGCAAACTGCGGACGGGGGTGTCGGCCTTGAGAGCTAATCCCCAGAGTGATCAGGAGGATGTGCCAGCCCAGCAATGAGTGGAGCACCCTGTACATACCCCATCACAACTGCTCACTGTGGTACCTGGGGCATCCAACATCCAGAGCAGCAAATAAGTTTTTTTGGCGCATGAAATGCACCCCCTGTGCCAATTAATTTCAAGGTCTGTGCACCCCCAAAGACCCACGTACGCCCCTCATATGTCTAGGCCTTGTGCTGATGCACTACACAGGGTTGGATTTCACTCTCTGTGATCCCTAGTATCTTCAGCAAAGACTTTCTTGTACCTAGACTGTCAGCTCCTCTAGGCAAGGTGTGTGTGGTTTGCTGAGCACAATGGAGCTGAGGCCACTCTGCAATACCAGAATACAAATAATTATGTTTAACATATGCAGTCTTTTTAAATCTGTGACTCCATCTCTCTTCCGTAGTCGTCATTGAATGGACCTTTGCTATGGAACTTGTTCTGCTCCATGATGTACCCTGTCTGATAACTCGAGACTAAAGGACTTGTCTACACAGACCAACGATGCACACTACAGGGGTGGTGATTTGTAAGTGCTCTACCATGTTGGGCACTAATTGGTCTGTGTAGACTTTGTTGGTGTTTGCTAAAACTTTTCTAGCGCTCTTTAATGTAGCACTGTTTGAAACTGAGCTCTGTTAAAGTGCCCCAGCTGGGCCCACAGGGATCAATTAGTGTGCTTAAAAATAACACCTTTGCGATTGCAGGGCCATGTAGACGTGCCCTAAGAATATTTAGTATCAGAGGGGTAACCGTGTTAGTCTGGATCTGTAAGAGCAGCAAGGAGTCCTGTGGCACCTTATAGACTAACAGACATATTGGAGCATAAGCTTTCGTGGGTGAATACCCACTTCATCGGATGCATCTGTTAATCTAAAGGTGCCACAGGACTCCTTGCTGCTTTCAAGAATATTTAGCCCATCAAACAATTTGCCCCTTGGTAATGTCACTTTTCTTTCAAATCCTTCAGAAGTCCAGTGTTGCTATTGTACTACAATGAAGTGTCACTAGTTCTTATTTCAAAACTCGTTCTTGGCAGAGGCAGTGTAGTAGTTCTAATCACATCTGTCCATAACGACAGACCCTGTCAGGGGCTGGACAGCTGTCATGTTGTACAGGTTGTCATCAACAATGTTAACCACAAGGCGATAGCACCGCTAGAATTCAGCCTTGGCTCCACAATTAAGTGTTTTTCCCAATTAGCTGAGGTGTGTTGGAACCAGGAGCTGGGACAAATGCAAAATGATCATTCCTGTTGCCTAAAAGGGAAAAAATAAATCTCTTCAGAACTTTAATTTTCTTCAGCATATTGTGATGTATTTTATGTCTTCTGCAGCCTGAAGTCCACAATACACTATATCCTGTAAGTTTAAAACTTTCTCTTTAGTCCCTAAATCTGAAAATTCATTTGGTGAATGTCCAGTATACAAACACACTTTTAAAGATTAAGTAACGAGACAGTCTGATTCTCCATTGCCCTGCACTTTAGCCACTGTGCAGTGGATGGCCGGTGCTACCGTTCTACTGCCATAGCATTTTACATCCCCTCTGCACGAGTGTCAATGACAATAAAAGGTGTGAGTGAAGCCAACGTCCATCATACAGGATGGAGTTGATTAAAATAATCATTGGTAGGTTTAACGTGCATTTCCTTTGCCTGTTTTTTGTCTCTCCTTGAAGCTTGTGGATGAAGCAGAAGCATTTGTGTGTTGCATCCAGAACTCAGGAATTTTTCCAGAAAAGTGCATGGAAAGACTCCTTGACATCACTTGAAATCCATAAAGGAAAGGGGGAGCCTACAGACACTGTACCTCCAGCTGTGTGAGGGAAGGTGTCTGGGAAGAGTTTTCCTACCTGTAACTGAGATGGGGCCCTCCAGGAATGTATTTGGGTTGTGGGATGTGTGTTTAGTACTTTAGACTTGTGATACTTGGCAACACATGTTGCCATTAGACTGTAGCATGCCTTTTCTTTTACATTGAACATTGGCTTAGGGAAGATATCATGATTGCCACAAGGTGCCCTCTCTAATATCTCCAAATGCTGCCTGTTGAAGGCTTTCTATGGGGAACTGATTAACTTTAATTATGTATAAACGATACACAAGCCCTCAGATGCTTGGCAAAGGGAACATGATCAATAAATACAGATAATATAGAGGAAATGAATTAGCGCTATTACTATGGAGTAATCTGCAGTGCTTTAATTTTCTGAAAGGCAACATAACATTGCCATTTGAAATAGAAAAGGTATAATTGCTTCCTTTAGAAGCAATCAGTAGCTGAGTCACAAGTTGCAGCAAATACAAAAGCCTTTACCAGATACTATCCCAAACTATATTGCAGGGTCACTTGAGTCTGTGTCATGGCAACTAAGCCAAAAAGTGTTGCTGTTTGTCCCAAAAGTAACATTTTTTGTCAATGACAGTTGCCTTATCCATAGATGACTTGCAGAGCCGGCTCCAGGGATTTTGCTGCCCCAAGCAGCAAAAAGAAGCGGGGGGGGGGGAAGCCGCAATCGTGATCTGCAGCACTACCGCCGCTGGTTCAATCTTTGGCGGCAATTTGGCGGCTGATCCTTTGCTCCCAGAAGGAGTGAGGGACCCGCCACCAAAGAGCCAAACATGCTGCCCCTCTCTGTTGGCTGCCCCAAGCACCTGCTTGCTGGGCTGGTGCCTGGAGCCAGCCCCGGTGACTTGCATGCTGGTGGTTGATCATTCTTTTTTTCAGTGTTCATTGTAACCTGTTCAAGGATTGAAGAAAAATGAATGAGCCCGTAGATCACATACTGTAGTTATAGTTTATGATTTGCCTTTGTGCACTATGCATATTCTGTAGGCAACATGAATCTTCATGGTAGATTCACTGACTGCAAAAATTTATAATTCACAGGCCTTGCACTGCTAAAAGCTTACCTCCTTGGTGTGACTACTACTTAGTTGGATACCTGTGAATGATGCTTTTGATGCTACAAACTGACATGTCTCTTTTCTCTTGACACTGCAGATGCCAGTTTCAATGCTGCACTGCCCATGGCCAAGCCATTCGGAGCTTGCACTTCTTGTATAGTATGAAATCGAGTGCATTAAAGGTTTTGCTTTAAAAAGTTGTTTGAATTTCTAAATGATGGGAAGGGTTTTGGTTTTTTTTTAGCTTGAGGCCAGGCCACATACGAGCTTTGTAAAGCAAGTTATTGTGGGCACTGCAGTTTTGCTATAGCCTAGCTGCACTGTGTCTCTCTCCTGCCCAGCATGGAAAGGAAGGAATGACCCACCATGTGCTACCATTCCTCCTGCCTACATGTCCCTCTGTCTTAAGTACTTATCTAGCTCTCATTACCTGAGCACTTCACAATCCGCTCCCCTGTGAACTAGGGCAGTGTTGTTGTGCCCATTTTATAGATGGGGAACTGAGGCAGAGAGAGACTAAATGACATGCCCAAGGTTACACAGACTGTGAAGGGGCAGGGACCAGATCATTCTTCCGCTCACGGAGGCCTTCCAGGTCAGGCTTTACATGAGGCAGGGGCATATGGGAGCCTCGGTTAGCGAGGAACCCATTGCCTCAACACTAGTTCATTCTGGGCCGTAGAGGTGATGCTGTGGAGTTGGGTATGAGGCCTTTGATTTGGAGACACTGAAATCACCAGATCCTGTTTAATGGGGTTTAGCCAACAAAACTGTCTCCAACCCTGACAGCTACGTTATCACGGGTATTAATGCAGCGTAAAGGCTGAAACATCTGTTGTCAAAAGTTAGTACAGACAAGTGCTCAGCCACCCTACACTCTTTATGGCCAACCAACAATCGTACATTAGAGTTTAGATTTAGGGGAAAAACAGGCTACGACTATAGATATAAAAACTTCTGGGCACATATCTCTAGCTTGTTATATTGACACCACCTTTTATGGCTTTTGGGAATTTATAAACTCCACAGATTATATATATAATATGTTGTGACAAAGTTCCTCCTCTACCTTGGTGGGTCCTGTGCTTATTGGTGGATTTGCTCACCTCATTGATCTTCCCCTCTGGTGGAACCCACAGTCTGGGTCAGCTCCTCCTGTGTCTGATCAGGAGTTGGGAGGTTTGGGGGGGGAACCTGGGCCCACCCACTACTCTGGGTTCCAGCCCAGGGCTCTGTGGATCACAGCTGTCTATAGTGCCTCCTGTAACAGCTGCATGACAGCTACAACTCCCTGGGCTACTTCCCCATGGCCTCCTCCAAACACCTTCTTTATCCTCACCACAGGACCTTCCTCCTGGTGTCTGATAACACTTGTCCTCCTCAATCCTCCAGAAGCGCGCGCGCACACACACACACACACACTCACACATCTCTCTCTCTCTCTCTCTCTCAGCTCCTTGCCGTCTTGCTCCCAGCTCCTCACACACACTCCTTCTCCTCTGGCTCCCTGCTTGCCTGACTGGACTTTTAAACCCAGGTGCCCTTATTAGCCTGCCTTGATTGGCTGCAGGTGTTCTAATTAAAGTAGCTATCTCCACTGCCTTCTAGAAAGATCTTAATTGGCCCCAGGTGCCTGATTAATCTGGAGCAACTGTCATTTGGTTACCAGGGTACTAGGATTTGTTTAGCCTGGGCTAACATACCTGTTTCTCAGTACTTACTGTAGCCATCTGGCCTTGCCCCATCACAATATAAAAAAAAATAAAAAAAAATTCCCCTCTCACCCCTATGGGTGGTATGTGTCTTCCTCAACCTCAGGTCCTCTACCAGAGGCCTGGGAGTTTGAGGGTTCTGCGCAGTATCTTAGCTATTCCTAGCACTGCACTCTTCTGGACAGAGAGCTCTGATGTTGTTCCTGGGATCTGTTGGAGCCACTCACCCAGCTTAGGAGTCACAGCCCCGAGTGCTCCTACCACCACTGGGACCACTTTGGCCTTCACTTTCCACATCCTCTCTAGTTCCTCTTTCAGGCCCTGGTACTTCTCCAGCTTCTCATATTCCTTCTTCCTGATGTTGCTGTCACTTGGCACGCTATATCTATCACCACGCTGTCTTCTGCTCCTTGTCTCTTACCACGATGTCTGGTTGATTGGCCAGTACCTGCCTGTCCGTCTGGATCTGGAAGTCCCACAGAATCTTAGCCCTGCTATTCTCCACAACCTTCTGTGGAATCTCCCATCTGGTCTTGGGAGGTCTAGCCCATACGCTGTGCAGATGTTCCTGTACACAATGCCAGCCACTTGGTTGTGCCGTTCAGTGTATGCTGTTCCTGCCTGCACTTACATCCTGCCACTATGTGTTGGACTGTCTCTGAGGCCTCTCTGCACAGTCTGCACCTTGGGTCCTCTCTAGAGTGGTAGACCCCTGCTTCAATGGATCTGGTGCTCAGTGCCTGTTCCTGTGCTGCTATGATCAGTGCCTCAGTGCTGTCTTTTAGTCCAGCCCTTTCCAGCCCCTGGTAGGATTTCCCAATGTCAGCCACCTCAGCTATCTGTCGATGGTACATCCCATGCAGGGTCTTGTCTTGCCATGGCACTTCTTCTGCTTGGTCTTCCTCCCATGTCTGCTGCTGCCTCAGACATTCTCTCAGCAGCTCATCTTTGGGGCCATCTTACTGATGTACTCCTGGATGTTCCGGGTTTCGTCCAGGACAGTGGCTTTGACGCTCACCAAGCCCCGCCCGCCTTTTTTCCGGCTGGTATACAGTCTCTGGTGTTGGACTTGGGGTGGAAACCTCCGTGTATTGTGAGGAGCTTCCAGGTTTTCACATCGCAGCCTCTATGTCCTTCTTTGGCCAGCTCACTATACTGGCAGGGCGTATCCGTTGATGGCGTGGATCTTGTTTTTCCCACTGAGCTGGCTCTTCAGACCTGTCTTATCCTTTGGTGATACTTGGATGTTGCTGTCTTCCTTGCCTCCTCTCATCATGGTCCATGTGACTGTGGGACGCCAAGGTACTTGTAGTTGGTCTGTATGTCTGCTATGTGCCCCCGCTGGTAGTTCCACCCCCATCAGCTTTGACTACCTTCCCTCTCTTCACTACCATCCAGCCACACTTCTACAGTCCGAATGACATCCCAATATCCTCACTGTAGATCCGCGTCAGGTGGATTAGCGAGTCGATGTCTCGTTCATTCTTAGCATACAGCTTGATGTCATCCATGTAGAGGAGGTGGCTGATGGTAGTTCCACTCCTGAACCTGTACCCGTATCCAGTCCTTGTGATTATCTGGCTGAAGGGGTTTAAGCCTATGCAGAACAGCAGCGGGGACAGTGCATCACCTTGATATATGCCGCACTTGATGGCCACTTGTGCAAGCTGCCTTGAGTTGACTTCTAGTGTCTTCCATAGTCCCATTGAGTTCTTGAGGAAGGTCTTTAGTGTCCTGTTGACTTTGTATAGCGCCAGACATTCACAGATCCACGTGTGCGGCATTGAGTCGTAGGCTTTCCTGTAGTCAATCCGGCTGTGCTCAGATTGGTCTTACTAGACCTTGAGTCTTGGCGACTGCTCTATCTATGAGCAACTGGTGTTATTCCCCAATGCCCTTCTGAGCTGTGCTCATGTACTGGCCCATGTGGTCCTGTAGCTTGGCAGCTATGATGCCTGATAAGACTTTCCATGTTGTGGGGAGGCAGGTTATTGCCCGTAGTTGGACAGTTCTGTCCCTTGCAGGGTCTTTCCTGATCAGCACTGTCCTTCCTTGTGTTAGCCAGTTTGGGTGGGAGCCTGCTGCTAGCAGCTGGTTCATCTGTGCTGCTAGACATTCATGCACTGCTGTTAGTTTCTTTACCAGTAGGTGTGGTACGTGACTGGTCCAGGTGCTGTCCAGCTCTTCACGTTCTTGACCCACTGCTGGCTGTCTTCTACTGTGATGGTGACTGGTTTCTGTCTGAGAGATTGCTGTGCTCTGTTCTCAGGTCCTGCAGCCACTTTGCACTGGTGTTATGAGTCTTCTCTTTCTCCCAGTACTGTTCAGTTTCTGCTGTTATTGTGTTGTTGCACTGCAGTTGGGAGTACACCTTGGATGGTTCTTTGGAGAACAGGGAATTTACTTTTTTGGCCTCTGCTTCTCTAGTGTATCTCCTTAGCCTGGTAGCTAGTGCTGTGAGCCTTTGTTTAGCAGTCTCTAGGGCTTCAGATGGAGTCAGGTCCTTGTATTTTTCAGTAGCCGAGTCTTATCCTTAATCTCTACACCCTTCTGTAGTTCCACCAGCTGACTAACTTCTCTCCGAGTCGCCTTGATCTTATCCTCCACCTCATTTTCCAGGGTGGGTACATACTGTTGTTCTTCTTGATCGTGTAGCCAAGCATCTCCAGGATTACAGAGGCTGTACGTATACCAGTTCATTGGTTTGAGTTATGGTGGTAGTAGGGATTGTCATGAGGGCCTATTGGCATCTTCTAACATACTATCTGATGGTATTCTCCACTGAGCCTTGATAATCGGTCTCGAGGATTGACTGTAGCTAGTTTCTCCATGATCTTATGCCTCCTATCAGCTGCTGTGCTCTGCAATGGAGGTGGCGTGAAGTTTCAGCTTCGGGCTGCACATCCACTTGTTCTTCCGGGTGGTCTTGAGTCTGGGATGTAATGTGGAGTTGGTCTATCTCAAGCTGTGAGAGCAGCTTCCTCTTTACTATGTTGAAGCGTTGGGTAACTAGCTGTTTCTCAGTAAGTGTAGATGTAGGTCTTTTGTCCATCCACAGTCCCCTCATACATTTCATATATCCCCTCTCATTAGGTCTACTGTTTTAGTAGCATTCCATCAATTCCAGGTTCTCTTGTCTCGTCCATGAATGTTTTGTTCCAGTAGCCCACTTATCATCAGATTGTCCTGGTTCCTCAACATCTGGCGCGGACCTTGTTAATCCGGGCGATGTCCGAGCCGGCATGACTCTCCTAGTTGGTGTCACTCTCATATTTGAGGTAGGCAGGTGAAGCGTTAGGGGGGTCTTCTGCCCAAGGACCCCTACTGGAAAGTTGGGTACCAAACCGGGATTTGAACCCGGTCTCTCGTATCAAAGGGCGGTCTCCCGTATCAAAGGGTGGCGCTCTTAACCACTACGCTATCCAGTCGTATATAGCAACTGGATATATATAGTGAAGGCCAAAGTGGTCCCAGTGGTGGTAGGAGCACTCGGGCTGTGACACCTAAGCTGGGTGAGTGGCTCCAACAGATCCCAGGAACAACATCAGAGCTCTCTGTCCAGAAGAGTGCAGTGCTAGGAACAGCTAAGATACTGCGCAGAACCCTCAAACTCCCAGGCCTCTGGTAGAGGACCCAAGGTTGAGGAAGACACATACCACCCATAGGGGTGAGAGGGGAATTTTTTTTTTTTTTTTTTATATAAAAATATATTAAAACTTCCCTCAACTGCGATCCCTCAGCAATATTTGCAAATTCCTACATCTGGGCTTATTCAGGCAGGTTCACCCCGGATGATTGTTAATTCCTCCATTTTGTTTCCAGTGATTAAAGTCTCTCCAGTCTGGTTGTTCTTTCCCTGAGAGAGTTTACCAGCTCCCTGCCCTATTAGCTGAAATGGACGATGCTGTGATCTAGAGGTCTCAACTATCAAGCCTGTACAAATATCAACAACATTTGTCCTTAGTTACCCAAAGGCCAAAAAATCTGTTTTGCATAATGTCATCCTGGTACCAAAGACTTTTACAATAATTTCTACAGCAGGTAACACTTTTTTTGAGAAATGGGAGTGGTAGATTCCACAGTGACTATGTGCTTAATCGCTAGGGGTGAACCAGATGAGGGGGACTCCACTGAACCACATCAGAATCTAAAGGCTCTGAAACGAGGCTGATGGCAAATGAATTTGATTGTTCTTGCTGTGAACTTTTTAGCTGTGCTTAATGACAGGAGGTCAGTGAAGTCTATACTGTATCTTTCTCTGGCTCAGGGCCCTTTCTGTGATATGTAAGCTGCAACACTGCATGCTGACAGGAGGAATAGGATTGATTCGAAATGTGTGATGGCCATCATTAGTGGCTTGTCGCAGTTTTCTTAATTAGAATATCACCAAACGAGGAGAATAGTGTGCAAATGCACAGTGAAAAGTCAAAAGTATCAATGATTCTAAAATGTCAGTGACTGAATGCCAGACTGAAATATAAAGGTTATCTGCCTCCTAGATGAGTAATGGCGCTTCACCTGCGACATTCACCAGGGTACCTTGTTGTGCTTGTCTCCTGTAAGAATACCATGGAGAGATGATTTAACTTTCCGCAACTTTTTATTAACTCAGCCAAATTACAGGAGCCTTTATTCAGCACTCAGGCAGGTGTCCAAAAGCACAATTCCCAAGCTCAGTCTCTGTCTCTGTCTCTGCTAGGAGCCTTGCAGTGCTGATAGCTTTTAGAGAGAGAGCTTATTTTCAACAGGCAGTAAGCAGTTGCTCTTATAAGATACATTTTGCCAGCTGTTTCCAAATGGGGAGGATCTTAGCCAGGGGTAGGCAACCTATGGCACGGGTGCCGAAGGCGGCACGCGAGCTGATTTTCAGTGGTACTCACACTGCCCGGGTCCTGGCCACTGGTCTGGGGGGCTCTGCATTTTAATTTAGTTTTAAATGAAGCTTCTTAAAGATTTTAATAACCTTATTTACTTTACATACAATAATAGTTTAGTTATATATTATTGACTTAGAGACCTTCTAAAAACATTAAAATGTATTACTGGCATGCGAAACCTTAAATTAGAGTGAATAAATGAAGACTTGGCCCACCACTTCCGAAAGGTTGCCGACCCCTGATCTAAGCTATGTCTATATTACAGCTTATGTTGCTTAGGAGTGTAAATTAACCATACGTGGTGTGTCGGTGGGAGAGCTGCTTCCTCTGACACAGCTACTGGTGCTCATAGAAGTGGTTTTGTTATGCCAATGGGGAGCTCTCTCCCGTCGGCATAGAGTGTCTCCCCCAGACACACTACAGTGGTGCAGTGCTTCTAGTGTAGGCAAGCCCTAAGATAGCACAGCTGTTTCCTATCCCAAGGTCTGCAAATCTTGGCAGCATCGCTGCATCAGTCAGAAGTGTGGGAAAACCCACACTCCCTAGCTGACATAGCTGTGTTAGCAAAACCCTCAGTGCTTCTGTCAGCTTAGTTATTGTCGTTTGGAGAGGTGGTGTTCTGACACAGTCAGAAAATCTCCTGTCAGCATATGCTGCCTCTACACTGGGGAGTCTGCCGATATGGCTGTGTCGGCAGAGCCTGCATCATGCAGACTAGCATGAGTCGTCTCCTTGTCATTGGAGAAGAGTCAAACTATCTCCTGAAATCATTGAACTGGTCTGTCTGTACTTGTCTAGTTCTCCGGCATCTATTCTGGATCAAATCCTCGGCTGTCCACCTTGAAGCAATATCTGTTCTGAAAAGAACACGAGTTCTGTCGATAAATTCCAGCTCTCATTTGGCTGTTGTGTCATGTCACTGAAAGTAATTTGTCTGCTGTTGATTTTCTTTGTCCCCATAGACTGCATGAGGCAGTGCGATTAATACTGGAAAGCGAAGCATTTTTAGATTGAATATCAGCTCTCAAACTAGACAGCCAGTATTTCTATGCTCTTTACAGGATGAATTATTTTTGCACTGCATAAATTTACCCCATGTTAGCAGTTTTCACCAGATAGCAAAGCCGGATCAATTCTTCATGAAAATAACAATGTTCAAACTTCACTTTTATGGACGCGTGACAAAGACAGTGGCAGCAGTTTGAACATGACATGTTAACATAATCCCAGCAAAGTTTGAAATGAAAATTGTGGCAGCCCCAATGGTAGAGTGTCTGTATTTGAGGAAACAGGTTGTTAATTTTTGAACAAGGGGAAGGATTTGGGTAATTTGGAGCTAAAACATTTCTGTTGAGCTGCCCAGTGCTTCAGGAAGACTTCTTGTGCTCAACCACCACAAAATGCTGTAGACGGAATGGGCCTTGTTCTGACCTCACACATGGTTTCACATTAGTGCAATCCCACCAATAGCAGTACAAGCTCACAAGTGTGTCCAAACTGTTCTTTTATAGCATAAGCACAGACTATTTCCAACATAACTTGAAAATAGTAACAGCCACACGGGGAGTTTTTGCTAGTCCCCAAAGAAACAACATCTATAACTCACCCCTAGCAGTGCAGGAACATGGCATAGAATGCTCCCTCCCCCTCCTTCATTGCATGCGTAAACACCTCTTCCCTCCTGCCCCCAGATGTCCCTGGCTTCCATCCTGACTCATCTGGCTATTAGTTTTACCAGTAAGCAAAATAGAGCCAATTAAATCAATCCTCTGCTATCAGCCACTCCAAGGCAAGCCAGCGTCCTCTTCCAGTGAAACCACAGAGGCTGTTCACCTCTTGCTAGCTGGCTATTCAGTGATTTGCTTCATCTAACCAGCTGCCACTTCTTTCCCTTTCCCCAGCCACCCGTCCATGTCTGCCATCTTAGCCCACCTTGCTCTTGGCATTTGCTCCTTCTCTTTTCACTTCCAGACGAGTCCCTGGTTCTTTACCATTATGGTTTTTTATCAAGTTGCCTGCCCCTTCTCTCTCTTTCCCCCACACCTCTGCCACTTAGCTCTCTGCTCTTCTTCTCTCCTTCGTTTCTAACCCTTTCACTTTCCTGGCTCATTTTCAGTCACCCAGTCTCTTCTCTGCCGTCATCAGTTTTAATACAGGGAATTCTTTTTCTTTACTTCTTTATTTGTCTCATGGTTCTTTTTATGGTGCAATGAATCTCTCTGTGGTTCTCTCTGACTTCAAATTCTTCCATTTCATTGCATCTTCTAGCCATTTAGGTGACAAAACCAAACAGCATCCTGGAAAGATGGATAGACTGTGTGAAGGAACTTTTTGATTTTATCCTGAAAAATTGGAAGAGAAGGAAAATCACCCCATATTATACTTTAGGAACTAGAAAGAGTGCTAAAAAGTACAAAGTGTGGTAAAGCAGCTGGGCAGGATGGTACTGTGGCTGAAATGCAACAATCCCTGCATGAATCAAACTTAAATGCACTTTTATGCTCAAGATTTGGCTCTGATCAGGCATTTGGAGTGGCTAGAAGCATTCCATGTCTGCTTGTAAGAAGGTCCAGCTTTCTGACCCATATAGCAATACAGGAAGTACACAGGTTTGATAAATCCCGAACTCTCTTTCTGCACAAAATGTTTTTAAGTCCATAAGTGAGACACAGACTTTATGCAGAAGGCAACGAGAACTATTCATTGGAGACCTCCCAGTTTGCTGCAACTGTTTGAACTCTGCTTGCAGACTGGACAGATGAACTCATCGACGCTCTCGCTCTCCACCGGTATTTGACCTTACTTGCACCAGGGGTTCCAGTGGCTGTGATGAGGTGTGCTTCCCACACTACCCCTGAAAGAGCTAAGTAGCCTGCAAACAGGGGAGCTTTAGCTGGAGGCACCTGATTAGAGAGGACAGACGAGGCTTCTGCAAAAGCTAGGAAATTGGAAGCAGAGGAGGTGGCATGGAGTAGTCTGCAATCACTCCCTGGGAGAAGGAAGGAGTGTTTGTGGGGGGCTACAGCAATGAGTTGCCTAAAGTAACTCCCTGGAGGAGGGAATTAAGAGACTGGAAAACCCAGAGGACTGCCTGAGGCGGCTGAAGAGCAGGAACCTTAATGCACTCTCCCCTGGAAGGGGAAACCACAATAGTGACTGGCCAGAGGGCAGAGTCATGAAGAGCACACTGGTTCCTGGAATCAGAGAGGAGCTGCGGAGGAGAAACTGATGGGGGCAACCATGAGGAAGGGCGTTGACTTGTGAGCTATTTGCCAGAATGGTCAGGAGGATGTGCCAAACCTTCAGTGAGTGGACCCCATCACAGTGGCCCAGCTCTGAGGTTCTGGACCATGTTCTTCTGCCTGGAAATGTTCAACTCCATAGTCCAGGAAGGCAGGGATGAAATTCTCTTGCTTCCCCAGAAGCAAGTCGGCGTTGTCTTGATTGGTGAACACGTCTTGACAAATCTTGATTCCAACATTGGAGCAGCAAGTCCTAATACTCCGTCGATAACCGGAAAGAATAGTGCTGTGGCAAGACTGCATCTTTGCCACGCACCCGAGGTTGTGTAGACACATGGAGAAAGCTATGCACTGACACACACCCACTTTGACATGGGTTGGAAAATCCTGCCTCAGACATAGCAGAACATCTGGAACAATGACTCTTTCCATAAGAATTAACGGAAGTGCTGGCTGCACAGGTTTGATAATGGAAATCCACATGACAGGGATTGCATGGGACAAGGGCGCCCTTGGACATTTTTCACATGGCATGCACAACTGAACCACTTCCACTTTGCACGGCACCACCCGGGTTTGCCCTGGCTGTGACAGAGGGGCCGACTGCTCGAATTTCATTGACTGACTGGCCTTGTGACCCAGCACACAGGGTTACAGTGCCACTCAGTTTGGGAGCTTTGTCAGATAGGGAGCCTGCCCCTTTTCCCTCCCTTCCCTGCCCCTCCGGACAGCCCTGCTCCTGCCAATGGCAAGTACCACATGTAACTTATGGCAGGCACAACTAGTGTAGTATAAAAACTCCATATCTCACCAATGTGCCTAGATATGACCTGGAGAGAGAACCACTTGGGATAAATCCACTGAACCCCTATCCATTCTGATACCTCACACTGCCAAAGGATGTGAACCCCAAAACGATTGCCAGCTAGTACGGGTATTTTGGGAAATCGCTCATGCCTACTCTGTTCTAATTTGGATTCACATTCCCTCTTTGTACCACTTGGATTCGCATGAGCATCACTTTGTGTTGTGGACTTTTCATTGGCCTGTTACTAAGACCCATGACTTTGCACTGTCAGCGCTGTAATTATCATGTACTGACACCATCTTGCAGTTCCCATCAAGGAATAATATTAAACTGTACAGGAACATTCTCTCACTGCAAAATATGAGCAACAAGCTTTGTTGCCAATAATGATAAGAAGTACTGCCTACTCTTCCTCAGTTCTCCTACGGAAGTCTAAAAAGCAATGAGGGTTAAAAATGCAACAAACGTTGCACAGAGACTATGTAATTTTCACATTTAACACCCCGTTAAATCAAATGGAAAGCAGAAATTTTTCTGTAGGTGTGAAATTAACCTTTCAATAAAACGAAAAGCTATCTTGAGTATCTTCAAGATGAAATCTAAAATAGAGCAATTATGAAACTTGCTGAAAGACTGCCAAGTTTTCTAGCTGAAAACTATTGTAAATGAATTATGCTTCCCTTGTGATTTACAGCACAATGTGAAAGAACTTTAGTTTGTGTTTTAAATTTGCTCTTCTGAAAAATTATTTTCAATTTAAAGAATTCTTTTTCACTCAAAAGCTTTCGCCAACTCTGGATCCACAGTGCTGTCAAACTCCATCAGAGAAAATTACTTTCAATATTTGAGATAATTATAAATTGTTTAAAATTATATCGTTATCTAGACACCATACAAGACAACTGTGTATTCTTACTTTAAAAAACTAAAATATTTTTGGAAATTTGTTTCTTAGAATATTTTGAGAGCTTGAAATTCAGTTTTGTTCTAGTTTAGAATGAAACCCAAAAATTTCAAAATTCTCAGTGACAGAACATTTCAAACAATTTCATTTCAGATCAACTCAGTGGTTTTTTTTATTTTGACAGTAACAATGATGAAAATCAAAACAACTCCTTTCAGCTGAGCTTTTTTAATTTTATTATAATACAAACTTTAAAAAAAAAAAACCTGAACAAAAACCATTTTGAAAGAAAAAATTAGACCCTGAGGCTCTGAAAACTTTACAATGGGGCTGTGACATCGCACTCTATATGATTTTACGAAAATATGCTAATGAGTTTAAATATAATGTAACTGGAATATGCTTCATGCAAAAGGTCTCTTGTAAGGTATCATTACAAAGCCTATAATTTACTGAGTGTGGTCATCCTAGTTGTATAAATGTACCACTCTTGTATCTGAAACTAGAAATGTGAAATATAACTCTGAGGGCCTATTGTAATTAAGCAAAGTGTGGGCCATTAATGGTGGTTTGGAATCTTGATGACTCCCATTAACCAGGACAATTGTCTGCAGATGGTTCTGTTTTACTTGTAAGTCTCCCTGTATATGTGTGTGCTGGCAAGTGGGTAATGAAGTCTTACAGTGACATGTGATCATGTCACCTGAACTGGAATCCATCTTTAACCTGGTGCTTTTCCATTGAGAAGGAGGGGGGACCCAGAGAGGGACAAAGGATTCCCACCTTATGCAAAAGATATATAAATGGGCAGAACAGAACAAAGGGGGAGGAGCCATCATGAGGACTCCCCTAGCTACCACCTGAGCTGGAATAAGGACTGTATCAGGGGAAAGGATTATGTCCAGACTAGGAAGGCATCCAGTCTGTGGAAGAAACTAATGGAAACATCTCTGAAGGTGAGATTTTATCTGTACTCAGTTGTATTACTGTATTAGGCTGAGATTGGCATGTTTTTATTTTATTTTGCTTGGTAATTCACTTTGTTCTATCTGTTACTACTTGGAACCGCTTAAATCCTACTTTCTGTATTTAATAAAATCACTTTTTACTTATTAATTAACCCAGAGTATGTATTAATACCTGAGGGGGGCAAACAGCTGTGCATCTCTCTCTATCAGTGTTACAGAGGGTGAACAATTAATGAGTTTACCCTGTATAAGCTTTATACAGGGTAAAATGGATTTATCTGGGTTTAGACCCCATTGGGAGTTGGGCATCGGAGTGTTAAAGACAGGAACGCACTTCTGTAAGTTGCTTTCAGTTAAGCCTACAGCTGTAGGCGACGTAGCCCAGACCGTGGGTCTGGATTTGAAGCAGGCTAGCGGGTCTGGCTCAAACCAGGCAGGGCACTGAAGTCCTAAGCTGCCGGGGAAGGAAGACAGGGGCAGAAGTAGTCTTGGCACATCAGTTGGCAGTTCCCAAGGGGTTTCTGTGATCCAACCCGACACAGGGGTGTTTCAACTTTTTCACCCTTTTTATTTCTAAAACAAAATTTCAGTGAAATTAACATGATTTTGTGAAGTACTTCCATTTTGATGGAACTGCAATTTACAAAAGAAAACTGTTCTATCAGTGTTTTTCCGACTCACTCCAGTTAGCCAGAGCTTGTTTCAGCTGATGAGCAAAAATGTTGTGAACTCATTCAGTTAAAACAAACCGCAGACCAAAGATCCTCTCTACTCTCTTAACCCTTCCCAAACCACGACCACCTGCACCCAGCACTTCCCCCCCCACGCAGCTCCCTGCTGGCCCACTAACTGGCAGCCACGCAGAGGTATACTACATGAATCTTAGTCATGGAGTAATTTTTATGGAGCAACGCTGCTAGATCTATAGAGAAGGTATTGTCTGTCTGTGCAGTAAGTGCACCTTATTAAAAATGGCTCATATTGATAGCTTATAGCATTTTCATCTTCTCTGTTTTTAAATATACACTAAGTGCCTGCCGCTGGTAAGGGGTCGAGGAGTGGGGTGGTTGGGTAAGGGAGCAGAGAGTCCTAGGGTGCAGTCAGGGAGGAGGGGGCAGTTGGATGGGGCAGAGGTTCTGGGTGGGGGGGCGGTCAGGGGATGGGGAACAGGGAGGGTTGGGAGTGAGAGTCCCGGGGGACCTGTCGGGGTCAGGGATATGGATTGGGGTCAGGAGGGCAGTCAGGGGATAGGGAGAAGGGTGGGTTGGACAAGGGAAGTGGGATCCCAGGGAGCCGTTAGGGGCAGGGGTCCCAGGAGGGGGTGGTCAGGGCATGAGAAGCAGAGGGCAGTTGATAGGGGGTGGGAGTCTCAGGGGGGTGGTCAGGGGACAAGTACTGGGTGGGTTGAATGGGTTGGAGGTTCTGAGGGGAGCAGTTGGGGGATGGGAAGTGGGAGGGGATGGATAGGGAGCAGGGGCCAGGCTGTTTCGGGAGGCACAGCCTTCCCTACCAGGCCCTCCATACAGTTGCGCAACCCTGATGTGGCCCTCAGGACAAAAAGTTTGCCCACCCTGGTATAGCATCTAGCCCTGATGTCCCAGATCAGCGCAGCCTCTATCTGCACACCCTCTACCTGCACACCCTCTGTGCAGTGTTAGGACCTTACACCAGTGTTCCTAGGGGAGAACCAGGTTCATCGTCTGCAGTATTTGGTATGGAGCAAATGTCCAACACTGGTTATGAGGATGTAAAATAACCGAGTCTTTCCAAGAGCAACAAAAGGGTAGATTTTTGGCCAAATCTTATCAAACGCTATTCAGTGGAAAATAGTAACATTCCTAATTGAATATAAAAAATAAAATGGCAAACAACGTTTACCTGATGAGCTCATTAGTGTTCCTATCCACTTGACCAGCAACACAGGAAGTCCCGTACACGTGAGCCCTCCAGGTTTCATAGTCAGCACAGTAGGTTAGTATGACACACTTCTTAGGACAGCTGCTGTTCTATTTTGAGTGTAGTTATTAACATCTGTGAATTCATTGTTGCCCAAAACAACACCGCGGCTCTGGTGCCGGAGTGAGTACCAACTCCCTTAGGATCACTCTTAGAAGGATATTGTGCTCCTTCTTTGTCCTAGGTTTGAACGACTTGCAGATACGGCACTTGTCACTTATGTGCCCCTTGCATAAGCACCTGAGGCAGCTGATATGTGGATCAGAGGCCATTTACAGTGATCGCAAAGCTTAAAGCCTGGGGACCGAGGCATGCCCTAACCCCCGGCTGGGTCCCGTTGAAGACTAATGAAAAGTTTGAGAACTACTGCTAAGGGTAACTTAAGAAAACTACTAACTGTGTATAACTATTTTTACAGGATTTCAAAGTTGGCAAGAACAGAGAGGGAATCAATGCTAGCCAAAGCACTGTCACTAGAGGCAAGAAGGAACTGAGGCTTATACCACATCATGTGAGCACCACGGCAGGGGGTGCCAGAGCTGGTCCCCTACGGATACTGCTGAGAGAAAAACTTGCAGCACCAGTGCATGTGGAGAGCACACACACCCCTAATAAGGAATGGACACGAGCCACACATCTCAAAGAACACCAGTTACGGAAAAGGTAACTGTCTTATCATTGGAATGGATACTTTCGTTAGGTATGCATAAACTGAGTATAGAAATATTTCAGGCACTGGGAACAATTTTGTCTGAGTATTTTAATCTCTACTAGGTTTGAGTTCCAAATTCTACCAGAATAGAGGTAGGATTGGTGCCATCCATTATGGCCATTTTGTTCTGCCAAGCCACTATTGCTGGGTGGGAAATGGATTTCCCATCACACAAATATTTTTGAGTTTGAAAACTTTGACTGTCCCAATTTGAGATGAAGAGCTGAAATTTTTGCAAAATCTTTCCATGAAAGATTTAATCTCTTTAATATCTTGCGGTATCCACATAGAGTGAAGCAGAATGAAAGTCCTGAATCACTTCATGCATTACAATGTGCAAATTTCCCATCTGATTATAGAGATTCTCCACTTAACATAAAGCCCTTCTGTGATGGGGAGGGGAATTGTTTCCCAAAAAGAAGATTCCACTGCAGCGCAGCTTAAATAAATTCCAGATTGTAGCTGGGAAGACAGAACAATGTCTCACTGTCTTGTTAGATGAGGACTACACTTTAAAACTTGCTGCAAAAAACCCTTGAGTTTTTTAATGTGGTGGTTCATCACTAGAAGGTGACATAGAGGTAGGGCAAAGATGATCCTATTTCTAAAGGTCTGGCCCTATCCATGTGTAACATAAAAATGGGGGAAGGGTGTTTATAGTTATTGTGTAATATGTATGTTGGGCTAGACAAAGGACCATCTGTGTTTGGAGTGATCCCTTTGGCCCTAAATCAGGGGCGGCTCCAGGCACCAGTACAGCAAGCCGGGAGGCAAGCCGTGGGGGGCAGCCTGCTGATCACTGTGAGGGCGGCAGGCAGGCAGCTTTCGGTGTCGCGCCTGCGGGAGGTCCGTTGATCCCGTGGCTTCGGCAGCAATTCAGCAGCAGGGACGCCAATGGCGCAGCACCGGTAGACCTCCCGCAGGCAAGCTGCCGAATTTGCATGACCAGCAGACCTCCCGCAGGCGCGCCACCAAAAGCCACCTGCCTGCCATGCTTGAGGCAGCAAAAAACGTAGAGCTGCCCCTGCCCTGAATGACCTGGCTGGGCAGTTGACTGACCCATGACGTGGGGCAGAAAAGCTCTGGGCCTGAGCCACAGATGGGCTGTATGAAGTAGCTTTGTGGGAGACATCCTGCCAAATGATTTCTCTGCTACTGTCTGCCCTACACTGGGCCCACTTGCATGAGAATGTATGACCGTTTAGTGTGTCCTTCCAAGTCTTGGTGGTACCAGTACCACAGTGTGTCTCCAAGAAGGCGTTTTAGAAAAGATGATAAACACACAGACCCAAATCCTGAGGCTTTCATTCAGTGGACATTTTCCTGCTTGAGAAGGAAGCTGGAAAAAAGGCTTTGGCCAGCAATATTGTACCTAGCGTAGTTCCACTTACCTTTTTCTCTCTTTCTTCAGTCCAGATCAAAAGGTGCCTCAGCGTCCTCAATAGTAAACTCTTGGCCCATTGGTAATATCTCTGGTGTAGTACTAGACAATTAGGGGAGAAACAGGCATTACAAACACTCCTTAATGTCCAAAAAAGGGTTTTTTCAAAGTTAATACTGTGTTCCAGAGAGTTAAATAGCATGATACATTATTTAATAAAATGTACCCTTTAAAAGCACGTATCTTGTTATCAGGGTCACTGACCCTGTTTCTAAGCTGCAAGCAAATTCTTCACTAAAAACAGAAGAAGTTCTAATAATATGAAAAACTAAACTTGGTGGCAAATGCTGTAGCAATTTGGTGTTGTGAAATGATTTGTGTAAAATCCCTTGGCTGTGTACAGTAATAAGAAATCAGTGGTTAACTCTGACTCATACAGGAGAAGATTATTCAATCCTTCCTTACTTGTGCTTTGTTGCACAAACAATCCTGCTACCTTCAGTGCAACTACTCATGGAGCAAGACGTTACTCGTGCATAAGGGGATCAGATTCAGTGCATAAGGGGGTCAGATCAGGTGATCTAAGTAGAAATAGAAAGTTCTATTTTCCTTGGGTATTAATAATTAGTTCTTATCAGTAGATCTCAAAATACTTTACATAGGAAGTCAGTATTGTTATACCCATTCCTTACAGCTGGAGCAATGGAGGTGCGGGGCCAAGAAGTGACATTGCCCAAGGTCTGTGGCTAAGCCAGGAATACAGCCCAGTCCAGTGCTCCAGACAATGAAAAATGATATTAGTGGTTATTGTGTCCAGTTTGTTAAACTGGATAGCGGCTGATTGTCTTAATACCAGGATGCACTCTATAAATACCTACATGGGTCAGGGAGAATAAATCTTTGGACCTAGTTCTGTGCTCCTGTATGGTGCCTTCTCAGCTCCCACTGTGAGTATTCAGCATCTACCAGTGCTGGATTCTGCTATGGGTGCCAGTGCCCCTGCTAACCTCCCCAGGGGGGACACCCATATAAGCAAGACCAAAATGAGTGCCCTTAAGGTGGGCCTGTCTTAATATTTAGTCCATGAGTGGCTGGTTCTGTTAAACCAATCTACTGACAGATCTCCCCCGCACCCAAGTAACTTAACTGGAAATGGAGTGAAATACTTCCAGATGCCTGGGTTAGAGTGGTGAAATTCTGCCTTCCCATAACATTCCTTGGGGGAAAGGAATAGGCTTGGGATGGGTTGGGGAAATTGCTGGAACCAGTCACTAGTCCCTTAGTGAGAGCTTTGTTTTTAGTTGCTATGGGCTGGATTCTGCCACCTTGCTGCTCGATTGAATAGTTCAATTCCATTTTCTGTAGAGGGGCTACTCTGAGCGGGTATAAATCAGTGTAGCTCTAATGATTCCAGTGGGGCCATGCCAGTTTGCACTGAAGGCCTTGGTCCTGTAATCATCTCTGCATGGGGAACCCCTTATTTTAAGCAGAGGGTCCCATTTAAGTCAACATAGCTCCGTATGGGAGCAAGTTTACCTGTGCATCTCTGTTAGCAGAAACACTTGGGTACCTATCCTGCAATCAACCTATACACCTTTAAAACTCCAGACACTGTTTCTATAAAATGATGTGGGAACTTGAGTTTATAGCCACAGCTTTTTCCTTATTTTTTATCTTCTTATACAAATAATTTTCCTGATAGTTACATTCTGACATCTGCAGTGTGGCTGGCATGGTTGCTAGGCAATGTAAAGGCTGGGAGGCAGCTGAATTGCTGAAGAAGCTACTTGAATGAATGATCACAAGATTAACGAGTGATCTTAAGTGGCGCTTGCAATCACTGCTGAACTGGCTAAACACCCTGTGATCGCCAAGTGTGAATGTCAACAGTGCCTGGAAGTGGGGTTTCAGCAATCAAGGCCTTACATGTCTCATAGAATATCAGGGTTGGAAGGAACCTCATCTAGTCTAACCCCGTGCTCAAAGCAGGACCAATCCCCAGACAGATTTTTGCCCCAGATCCCTAAATGGCCCCCTCAAGGACTGAACTCACAACCCTGGGTTTAGCAGGCCAATGCTCAAACCACTGAGCTATCCATCCTAGAGGCTGCTCCTAGGATCCCTGAACTCCACAGTGGGATTGCCCATGTGAGGACTGAAAAATGCCACCTCCAGTAACAGTCAGTGATTCCTCCCAGTATATTGTTCAGGAATCAGTACACTCAACGCTGAAGATCTGTTTTCCCACAGGCCAGATGCAGGGTAATAAGACTGTAAACCTATTTCTAGTGCAGGCCTTCAGTCATGTGACCTTTTAGGCCTCTATGCTCTTGTTCAGCAGGAAGAATAGACTGTATAGATGTTAAACTCCTTGGGGCAGTAAACATGTCTTCCTTTGTGTCTTATGCAGCAGGCTGCTGACAGTAACAAGATCCTTCCATGTCTGTTCCTTGATGTTATTTTTGCAATGGGATCACTTATTTGGGGGAAAGTATTGGGTATATGCGCAATGGTAGATACGAAGACCAGCATATTATCACCTACAAGCTGAGAGTGAGGTTTTTTTTCAAAGGCATCTAGTGTATTTGGAAGACTGTTCCCCAAT
This sequence comes from Chelonoidis abingdonii, assembly GCF_003597395.2. Classification (NCBI taxonomy): domain Eukaryota; kingdom Metazoa; phylum Chordata; order Testudines; family Testudinidae; genus Chelonoidis; species Chelonoidis abingdonii. The sequence goes on along the minus strand of NC_133785.1, from coordinate 36,223,029 downwards.
AATTTCTAATGGGAATTTAGCATCCCTTTCCCTGCCCTTACTTAGCTTCCATGGAACAAAAGCTTTGAGACAAGCCTTTGACCTGTCTAGAATTCTCCCCACATGTGGAGGGAGAGGAGTCCCTGACCAATGCACAAACCCAGAGTGCGGTGGGTGAAGCCAGCTAGTCCTGGGAACTCTTATTTAAGTCTGAGCAGCACTAAATACCTAATATGGTAAAGTCCAATGGGATCTCTCCTTGCTTTAAAGGTGACTTGCTGGATTGAAACTAGAGCTTGTAAGGAAACCATGTTAATTTTGCAGTCTCTTGTGGTTTACAATGCAAATGATCTTCCTGCAGCCTTCAGTGCAAATGAATAACGGTTGTCCCAGTGTCTGGCCACACTTGGCTTGATTTGCAACTGAGCTAAAGAGGTGTTGGCCTCTCCTTTCATACAGAGCCTCAACCAATTTTTGTTTCTTTTTAACCTAGACTTAAGCTAAGGAGGCTTGAGTTGTCCTCTTAAAGGGACAGAACTACCTAAACAGTGTTGACCCCACTGGTTCTCAACCTATTTGCCATTGTGGGATGCATATATGGCCCACAATGTCTTATGTGGGCCGCATCCAATACTACCTGTATGGCCCTGAGGATGTCACATGGGCTGCAGCTCTGTGCTGATTGGGCCACAAGCAGCCCGTGTGCCACAGGTTGAGAACCTCTGGTCTACCCCAAGCTGACTTGCTGGAAATGAGGCTAGGATAAAACCTTGCTTTGAGAGTAAGTAATGTCTTCTCTCACTGACTAATACAGACAAGTCAGTTCTTTCTTCTTAGCTGTTGCTCCTTGCATACTTAGTAGCATTGCAGAGAGTATGCCTAGAGAATGTAAATATTTAGGCAAACAAATATTCCAAAGTGATTTATTCTCTGCAGAGATACATTTTAAAAAATCAGTATTCTTTCTTTGCTTACTCTTGTCATTCAACGGTTTGATTCTGCAAATATTCAGAATTAAAAGTTATCCAGTAGTAGTCATTTGTGACAAGCTTTATGGATTTTGTGCTAGAAAGTGAATAATTGAATTAGCAAAAGTTTTTACTGTTTTAGTTTTTAAACAACATTACAACTTTGAATATATTCCGTCTGTTCAGATCTCAACGTAGTAACTAACTACATAAAATCTCCACTGTTACTTGTGACATTTATGGGACTTGAGTGGTCTAAATATTACCTGAATTAAGTTTGCTCAGTGCTTTGAAGATGTAACATGCTAGAGAAGCGCTAAGTATTCATGATTACCATTTGAGGCTCTATAGCAGGGGTGGGCAAACTTTTTAGCCCAAGGGCCACACTGGGGTTGTGAAACAGTTTGGAGGGCCAGGTAGCGAAGGCTGTGCCTCCCCAAGCAGCCTGACCCCCGCCCCCTGACTGCCTCCCTCAGAATCCCCTACCCATCCAAACTCCCCTGCTCCTTGTCCCCTGACCACCCCTTCCTAGTATCCCCTGCCCCTAACCGCCCCCCTGGGATTTCACCCCCTATTCAACCCCCCCTGCTCCTTGTTCCCTGACCACCCCCTCCTGAGACCCCATCCACCCCCGCCACTCTTTGTCCCCTGACCATCCCCTTCCAGGACCCCACCCCATCCAACACCCCTGCTCACTGTCTCCTCACCTCCCCCCTGAACCTCCGCCCCATCCAACCACTCCCTGTCCCCTGACTGCCCCCGGGACCTCCTGCCCCTTACACAACCCCCTCACAGACACACTCCCTGCCCCCTTACCATGCCGTTCAGAGCAGCAGGACAGGTTTATTGGAAAGACTGGGAGGTGGGCGGGTGCAAGCCATGTGGCTGCTGGGGAGTGGGGAAAGCAGAGGAGGAGCCAGGGTAGCCTCGCCGGCCAGGAGCTCAGGGGCCAGGTAGGACAGTCCCGCAGGCGTAGTTTGCCCACCTCTGCTCTATAGAGAACTTTAAAAAAAGCTATTGTTGATGAATGTATGCTATGAACTTGAACGCCATCTTGTGGATGAGATACCTAGTGCTTTTATATGACATGATTTGTAATTGGCCTATGGGCCCAATCCTTCAACCCTGGACCATGCATAATTCCTTTCGGGCTACTCACCTGAGTAAAAGGTTGCAGAATGTGGCCCTGTGTTCAGATCCGCTCAGAATGAAACCTAGCCAACTGTAATTGAGCGGGAAGGCCATGGGATTAGTATGGATTTTGTGCTTTAGTAGATAACACTTTTATTTGTTTACTTTTTCCTGTGTTACTTCCATAAATGAAGACTGTAGGGTCAGATTTTGTGCTGCCCTGTGCTCACAGTCAGAGCAAAATTCATCCCATAAAGTCAGGGCCGACGTTCAGTCTTAGCTGAATTTCTTGTTGTTTTGGGGTTTACACCAGTTGTCCCTAACTTTTTACATTGTGCCCTCCCTTGTCTCTGTCCAGGACCCCCACAGGAGCCGGTTCAGGAGACAGGGCCAGGAACAGGGCCACAGCTGGGAGTAGGGTCGGGGAAGAGCTGAGAGCAGAGTGGGGCTCCCTTTCTGCCCACAATGGGTGCTGGCCCGTACCCTGCCATGCCCCCCCCCCCGAACATTCCTCCATGTCCCTCTAATGGGGTGCACCTCACAGTTGGGGGGACCACAGGTTTACACTAAGGTAATTTTCAGACACTTGTATTTGGCATCAGCTCTGAGTCGCACTGGTACCAATTCTCCTCTCACTTGCATCATTTTAACGGAGAGCGGAATTGGACTCACCTTCTTTTCAAGGGAGTCATGCAAACTTAAACAGACACTGTTCTGAATCATTACTCCTCAGACTAATGTTCTGTCCAAATGCTTACTAGGGAGGTTAGTTTAAATTTCTCCAAAGTTTATAAAAAAGCCAGGCACAAACCACAAGCATGCGCACAAACACAAAATGTGCTTAAATTGTCATAAGGGAGATTTTGGTCAGACATTAGGAAAAACTTCCTAACTGTAGACAAGCACTGGAACAAATTACCTGGGGAGGCTGTGAAATCTCCATCACTGGAGGTTTTAAAGAACAAGTTAGACAAACACCTGTCAGGGAAGGTCTAGAATAATACTTAACCCTGCCTCAGAGCAGAGGACTGAACTAGACAGTTCCTTGAGGTACCTTCCCTATATTTCTCTGATTCTATGAAAAAATAAACTTTAACTATTCCATAGCTCAGAAACTGCCAAACTTGCTTTAATGTTTGTTTTATAGCTAAATTATCAACATCTGACAATAGCCATTAATAATTAAAATGCAAACAGTTCCTTAATTATAGGCAATGCTGCAGTACCATTCACTACTATATCATTGTTTAGCCTTCTGATGAAGAACATGACTAATTGTTTTGTTTGGAGAGCCTACAGAAAAATATTCTCTGAGATTTTGATCTTTTCATTCCCCGTCAGTCTACCTGCCAGAGAAATGCACAGTGCTTAAAACAATGCACGGTTAAGCAATTAATCAATGGGTTCTGGTCAAATACAACATCTCTCTCAGTAAGAAAGAAACTGCATGGTCAGATACCCATCTTGTTCAAATTGGCATAGCTCCAGTGAAGTCATTTGAGGCCAGTCGAGGATCTGACCCAAGAAACGTTACGGATCAGCTTCTCTTCTCACACCACTGGCAATGAGGATAGCTCTATGGACATCGGTGGAGTTAAACTGGCATAAGTGCTGGGTTTCTCTTTTTCATTCGAGATTCTATTCATCTTCCATTATCCTGTGGGGAAATTGCAAAACAGCTAGAAGGATTTTCTTTAATCTCTCTATCATTTTGTCTAAATTAAGGGGAGGGTAGAATCCTAAATTTGTTGGTTTAAATGCTACAGTCCTGGCCCCTAGTCTCACAGGGGATGAGGAGGTGGTTGCTTGCAAGATTTGGCCCCTATTACTTGGATGCTTTGGAGGCTGTGTGTCCTAGAGCACTAGACTAGGACTCTGAAGATCTTCAATCTTTCTCAGTTCTTCCTGATTGGATGGATGACCTTGAACAAGTCACGTTTCCCCTCTCTGAGCCTCAGTTTCCACATCTGTAAAACAGGGATGATGATAATGCCCTCCTCTGTATCGTGCATTGGAATCTACTGATAAGTGCTTTATAGGAGGTAGGCACTGATGATCTATATTTTTAAAATATCAGCAGTAGTAGGACATTATCCGCCACAAGTCTATTTCTTAACAAATATTTCACTGCAGGATCAAACTTTGTAAGTACAAACACATTAATGCAGGGGTTCTCAAACTGAGGGTCGGGACCCCTCGGGGGGTCATGAGGTTATTATGTGGGGTGTCACAAGCAGTCAGCCTCACCCCAAACCCCGCTTTACCTCCAGCATTTATAATGGTGTTAAATATATAAAATAGTGTTTGTAATTTATGGAGGGGGTTGCAATCAAAGGGTTGCTATGTGAAAGGGGTCACCAGTGCAAAAGTTTGAGAATCACTGCATTAAAGTAACATCACTTTCAGTGTATTTTAATTTCTCATTCAAAATAGTTCCTGTAAATTATCTTTAAAACAGCTGCTTCTGGCTCCAGGGTTGTCATAAATAGATAGCTAAGGGTTAATGTCTCTTTCACCTGGAAAGGGTTAATGAACAACACCTGACCAGAGGACCAATCAGGAAACAAGATACTTTCAAATCTCAAGGGAGGGAAGCCTTTGTTTGTGGTTTTTGGGTTTGGCTTTGTTCTCTCTGGGTCCTGGACAGGACTAGAGGTGAAACCAGGTTTCTGCAATCTCCCTGC